>NC_143014.1:31261953-31456953 GCF_055824585.1 Amblyomma mixtum
AGTGCATAAAATTAGCTTTGCGACTCCGATTCGCGCTCGTTAAGGTATTAGTACATAGTTTACAGTCATGATAGCGACAGTGAGAGAGAATAAATCTCATGATGCCAATGAGTTCCTGCTGGTTGGAAGCACGCGATGCATAGCATAGTCGTCCAGCCCAGTCGCCACGCAGCAGCTGCGTCTGGTGAAAATGTACATACGTTTAGGAAACACAGCTGAGCCTTGCTTTCAGAACCAGATTTTCAGGTTTCTTCCAGAAACAAAAGCCCTTATTTTTAGACCAAAAATAAGAAAGTTAGTCATTTTTGTTTTCAGTATTGTTCATTTAAACATAGTACCCACATTTTAGAAACTGTGTGTTGTATTCAGTGAAAGAATGACCTGGGATGATGGTATCTATTTTATTTCCAGCAAGTCGTCGCGAACTATACGTTTAATTTATCGACATCGTCAGCCATTGCCGCCTAAAGCAATGCTGTCAGTATATCATTCGTTCCTTAGTTCTCGCCTTAATTACATTAATCTTGTGTGGGGAAAACATCAAAAGAAAACGTAAAAAGGTCCACATCTTGCACAAAAGCTTAATAATTTAAAATGTTCCAAGAACATTCCACATGCAAGCACTTTTTCGTAAATATAAAATACTTCCGATCACCAAAATATATAATTTTCGTTTTTGACAGGCTTTAAACGAGAGATTACTAATAATATGTGTTTCCTTCATGAACTGGCTAACACTGAGCCAAGTTGCAAAGTACAGGACACAAGAAACGTAGATAAATAGAATATTAAAATGTCCGAAACAATATGTGGCTACTTACACTTGAAGATATACTACCACATCTGCTAAATGCCCATTGTTTCAATAGCATTGCCCCGGAGACCACGTCGCAGAAGAACCTGTTGGAATATTGTATAACACATACATTGTAATTTGTAAGTGTCGCCCACAGTTTGGCTGCCAAAGTTATCGGCTGGGTGTCCATGGTCGAGTCAGGCTGTCCAAGAGGCAGCTTTTACTATGGGCACCCAGCCACCATGTACATTTCGGGGGTGAAATAAAGCAGTTATGATTGTTAAAAACACAAGCATATTAGCTCATGGAGAGGGAACATGGGCGAGGTTCATTAACGCTTATAAGGGAAAATCTTCGCTCTGTCGAAATAAAAAAAAAATTGGCTGTGGCTTAGCTAAGGTTAAGCCTGGATAAACGAAAAGCTATCGCTGCTTTTCAGCCAACTCCCAAGCCGCCACTTCTGGATCGGTGTTTCTGTGCCGTCCGACTGTTGCTTCTTCTTCTCCTTCCATGGTTTCAAATGCGCACTGCGCACCGCTGCGGCGAAAAGTCAAACGGTGGCGAGGAGGAGAAGCGGCGGCGGCGGCGGCCACCTGCGCCGTGCGTGACGTCGCTCGGTTTCGCGCATGCGCAGAAGTGGCAAATCTGGCCTCCGGCTCACGCGAAGCGCGGTGTTGGCTAGCCTAGTGAAGCTTCTCGCTCCAAAATTAAACCTTCTCCCGGGTAAAACCTAATTGTGCTGTTCGCGTTTCGATCGTTGCCTGTAGTACATACCCCGTTAACGTAGGCAGTCTGAGGGCCTGCTACTTCGAAACCATTGGCTATTTTTCAGCCGGCGAGAAGCAACTCAGCCCGCTGTGTTCGTCCGTTCGCTGGTGCGTATATTTTCACTCTCCTGTGAGAAAAACGGGCGAATAAAGTCAGTCGCTGCGTTAATTTAGAATAACGCATATCTGCTTGCTTTTATTCTTTCGTCGTCCGAGTTAAGTTAATGTTAAGTATTGAGAGGTTTGCTTACAATTTGGTTTGCGGGTGTTGCTCTTTGATCTTTTGTGTGTTTACTTTCTGCTCGTCCATCGCAATGTGTATGTCTGCAAAAACGATTTACACAGTGGCAGTAACAAAGACGTTTTTTCCTTGTGAACATATGAGCTAGTGCTTCCTATGGAACAGGGCTGATTGTTGCCACGTTGGTCCCACATGACACTCCTACTTGTCATGCGCGCGTGTAGTTGCTTGCATAGCTTTTGATGTAAGCGTCATTTTATGGGCAGTGGTTTGCCTTTTTAATCATTCAAAATGCGCGCAGCAGGGCGCTCTTAATTCTATCAGTTATGTGTCATGTCACTGTGTTGTTTTGTTTGAAAGAAGAGTAACTCATGAACTGATTCTTAACTTTAAATTTTGCAGTAAGAAGCTCTGATAGGCAGAGTTCGTGCGCGCAGATTATTGGACGGGTTGGTGCGAGACAACTTTATAGCAGCATGGAAGACCGAGATAATGAAGTGAGTGGGTGCACGTAAAAGCAGGCCGAATACTTACTACTTTTTAGTGAGAACATTTGCTTCATGTTACTGGAAACAAGCACTGTAAAAGCTACAGAGGCTTCTCATTAGACTGTGTTTGAGTGCTGTTGTGTCCAAAAAGAGGAACTTGGCTTATTTTATTGCAATTTAGACGTAGAGGTTGTCGCGTGGTATGTGTGTCATGGAGTTTCGCGATTTGATTGACGTCGCTTTGTGCTCCCCGCAGACGCGTGTTTTGTAGCGTGAGCTACATTGGCCAGTCTCGCCGGTTCGCGTGCTCCCTCCGTCGACCATACTGCGCATGCGCGATGAGCAAGTGACGTCACTACGCACAGCTGGCGTGCCTCGTCGCGCGCGCTCGCAGCTGCGGGCTATTGCGCATGCGCGAGGAGACTGTGCCGCGTGTATAAATGTCGAGGGATACACAGCTACTGCGCCGTGTACCTGGAGGAAAAACGCCAACGCCTATGAACACAATGAACGCCGACGGCCTATGGCTTCAGCGCCACGTTTCTGGCACAACCTTGTCAATGCCTGCAGCCCATATCTCTCTCTCGTATCCCCACTTACCTATAAGCACGATTCAGGCGTCCACTAACCCAGGGAGCCATTATGCGCACTTCCTTTCTTTAAAATGATCGGAGTGTAGAACGTTGTCAACGCCATCGCCAATGAACACAAGAACGCCGACGGCCTATGGCTTCAGCGACGCCGACGGCCTACGGCTTCACCAACGAGGAGAACAAGAAGAGAAACCATACGAAATAAATAAACGCTTCACAATTGATACTGCACATTGTCTCGTCTTTAATTTAGTCATAGTTACACGTACCGGAACTTCAAGGTTTAACACGGGGGAAACCAAGCTAATAACAACAAGCTTAACCAAGATGTACCAATACCACACGCTACGTATATCCTTGCATAGCAGAGCTAAGCCACCGCCATTTTGTTTCGAATGGCACGAAAAATGGTACAAATTTGCTGAGCTACAGCGGCGAGGGTAATCGCGTTCTCGAAATTTTAAAACTGATGTGGCTATTACCGTTAGTCGCTAATTGAAATCACGGGCCTATCAGTAATTGTTAAAAGTTAACTATTAGAATTTAGTTATTCACACTACTTGTTAGCATAATTCGCTGATTCTTTGAGGTCCACCAGCACAGGTATTACTCTGCCGCAAAAACCCTATTTTTATTCATTTTTGACGGGCTTCCCTGAAACACCTGGTATATCCGTTATGACATCACCACTGATTAGCGTAATCAATTATATTTTATCATCTTAGCTGAGCCCAGTCACATGGCAAATGAGTCAGGGCAGTTATTGTGGCCATATAACTTGGTTTGGTTTGGTTTATTGGGGTTTAACGTCCCAAACCGACTGAGGCTATGAGAGATGCCGTAGTGAAGGGCTCCGGAAATTTCGACCACCTGGGGTTGTTTAACGTGCACTGACATCGCACAGCACACGGGCCTCTAGAATTCCGCCTTCAAAAAATTCAGCCGCCGCGGCCGGGATCGAACCCGCGTCTTTCGGGTCAGCAGCCGAGCGCCGTAACCACTGAGCCACCGCGGCGGGTCATATAATTTGGTCATTGTTTCAACAACTGGTTGTATCATCGGACATTATCTAAGTTATTTATCTTGATTAAGTTTTTAAATCATTCACAGCTCTTAAGTTAGCCTATTATTGTCAACAGTTATCGTGTTAATCTGTAACGATCCTAATTATCAACGTTATCAATGACTACGTTACTTCATTTTCCCGTTAAATGTCCAAATTAGCATGATCATGATAATTTGAATATTTACGTAACGCTACGTTAATCTCGTGTCATTATTCAGTCATCACAATTACTTATCAATAGCTTTCAGTTTCCGTTGTGCTCATTAACAGGGATAATAAGCACGTCAGTCATACTGGCAACTTTCCGCATTGCTTCACGGTATCGTTCCTGTTACGTGGCGATACGTAAACGAAGAGGTTTTGCTCAAAATTGCATATCGCAATTAAAGGGAGTCGCAGTCACGTGACGCCTGAGCATGTAAGACATGAAGTAATTCAACGACCACCCATTCCCAGGCTGATCGGAAGTTCGACGCGTCAGGCTGCCATCCAGCAGTATCTTTCGGGACGTAATGGGAGAGGCCTCGAAGATTTTTTTTTTCTTTCTGGAGTTTCGACAGCGTATCGACAGATGGCGCCAATGCTGTAGTTTTTTGTAGGGGTGGATGGTGGTGGGTAAGCTGGGGGGGGCAGTGCGATCGGGGACTTTCCACCGGTGTCGTCGACGGCATATATTAGTTTCTCGCATTAAAACAAAACTGTGGACATATATCAGCATGACAATGACAGAGACGCAAAGCGACAAACTTATCAATTCTTAGCGGATATAGCCCCGTAAAGAAAGGACTTCGCAGTCTGTAAAATGACCTTGCGGTTAAGATACCTTCCGCTGTACCTACGTAGGTATATGAAAATATTCAAGTTTTGTAGGACTAAACCTCAATAAAACATGTGTAGCAGCTTCCAGGAATCCGCCACTGTCATGCATATGGTACGGATCTATCCACTAAATCAAATAACCGTGATCAGATTTTACACTATACTTAGGGGGTTGGATTTTTCTGTTCAGACCCCAAAAAAGCGGTAAAAGTACTTAATTTTGAAATTTGATTTTAGCCGAAGAAGGGTATGTATCCGTGACCACAGCTAGGTCGCTGGGAGTTAACAGTCGGAGGAGAAAATGTAAAAAATGCACGAGACAGCCTCTTGGCGGGAGGGTAATACCGCCGGATTAAGTAGCGCAATCGTGTGGTTTAAGGGATATTGCTCTGCTACGTTATGGGCCTGTATACAGACTAGGAGGCTCCAACTCCTCGCCAAACGTCGTCTGCTAGCATAGCGCGGCAAAACCCGCGTAGGGCAGCTACTTGGTTGAGTATAGGTTTCATCACCGCATCTACAGGTCAATGACGCCAAACCGTTCATAAGCGTCACAAACAATGTCATGTTGCGCCTACCGTTACGGTAAAGCGGCAGTTCCATCGCTGCGCAGGCCATATGGTGCAGCATCCTCACGTACACAGCCCAATGCAACAACCGAACGGTACACTGATAACACGCCTTTTGGCGGTCAAGTTCCACTCGAGTTTTTCTCTGATGGTTCCGTCATTTAACTTCCGTCAGTTTTATTACGGGCTACAACCCTTCCTTCCACAAGCACACCTATAAGTACGATGGTTTAGAAGAACTTCGATATGGGCTAGAGTGTACAGTCTTTTTCAAAAGTAACCAGGCTGCATGGTTTGCTTCAAGCTTGTATAGTGGAGCTCCTGTGGCTTTCCTGAAGATCAAAAGGTGTTGGAAGGTAAGCAGACCCCCAGTCCTTACCTTTAACTACCTTTCAACTTCAGGGTTGTTGTACGAGCTCCACTGTACGAGCTAGAAGCAAACCATGCAGCCTGGTTACTTTTGACAAAGACTGCTATGCTTGAGACAGTAAACAACAACGCCTTCAAAGACGAACACAACAGAAGGCCGGCGGAGGACAAGCGCTCTCCTGCGTCGCTCTTCTGGATCGTCTTTGTAGGTGCTGTTGTTTACTGTCTCTAAGTACGACCATTTGGGCGCTAATTACTTGTAAATCGAATGCTCGGGCTAACAACAAGTGCATAAACTACAAGTGACTTTTGACTACACAGGAATACCCCGCTATGCCACCGAAAAAAGACGGCGGTTCATTTGTTGAAAATAATATCCGCCGAAAGGAGCTGAAAACTACCGCCGAATTTTCAAGAAACAAAAATCGATAATTCCAATCCCTAGGTATACATACACTGGAAGGCACCTAACCTGAGCGCTGAAATGATTCAGCGCATCAATACAGGAACACGGAATGAATTCGCGTAACAGCTTGGGGCTAAAACTCGCCAGCTTTGTATTCCTTGAAGACGAACTGGGTTGAGGATGAAGGCAACGCTCCACGACTGGACGCCCAAATTCCACTCCATTGACAGTGCTGACCTAGCATCACCTCTGACTCCTGCAGAATCCTGCAGATTTCTGGACGTTTTTTTTTTTTTTTTGTCATCGCCGCGGTAGCCCGTTGTAAAACGCATTTAAAACGGGAACTGCCTGAAGCAGTTGAGTTGAAATCTGGGTCAGTTGGTGCACATTCATGAAAAAAAAAAAAACAGAGATGGAACACAGCGAAGAGACGAGGAACACACACGACAACTGGACTAACAACTGTGCTTTATTGAAGGAAACAGTCTCACAGGAAAAGGTGGCAGAGCATGCGCAGCTCAGTCATCAAAGATCTGCATTCTAAAGATATGCCTTGCCCTAGCGCCGTTGCGAAAGGAAGCTTAGTTCCTTCTGCATAAGGGAGATAGAAGGATTGCTGATGCAATCATGCCCTTGCATACTAATGAGAAATGCCTCGAGGATTTCGCGCTCAACTTTTCCCTTGCCTCTGCCAACAATACTGACATTCGAAAACAGCGGGTAGCAGCCGCATTCCCGGCAATGTCGAGGCAAGTCAGCACCGTCCGTAGGAGACAGAGAGTTGTGGTGCTCTTTCAGTCTTTCATTAATACACCGGCCTGTTTGGCCAACGTACACTTTTTCGCAGGTCAGCGGAATCCTGTA
This sequence comes from Amblyomma mixtum, assembly GCF_055824585.1. Lineage (NCBI taxonomy): Eukaryota > Metazoa > Arthropoda > Arachnida > Ixodida > Ixodidae > Amblyomma > Amblyomma mixtum. The sequence continues at coordinate 31,268,932 of NC_143014.1, forward strand.
TACCACACCTGTGGCACAAGTGACGAAGCGGTTTTTATGCTGCGTAGAACAGACCGGATGATAAGTCCTGCCACGTGCAACACGTGAGCACAGGAGTGAAAGCTTGCAGGGAGCAGAAAACACAACATTGACGCCCTTCCTTCCAGCGACCTTTTGATGGTGTGGGTTATTTGCAGAGTTTCACAAACAAGGCACGAAGTGTTATGAACACTCTCTTTTTTTTCTGGCGGATAAAGAATTGATGTTCTAGGCATGTTAAGCATTGCACGTGCCAGGCCATGTTGATATGCATTTCATGGGTTTTGAAATGGGCCCGCCGCGTACCAGTAAATGTGCGTCGTATAATAACGGCAGTTATAATTCCAGCGCCGTCCTGTCCGCGTCTTCTACTCTGTTTGCGACCGTTTTCGCTGGACTCAACCACCAAACGTAATGCGTGAATTCGCCCGGCAAATAAGCCACGCTTCGACGGCGGTCGTCGCTTTAAACGGCTGTCGGGGAGCGCGCGCAGATGCATGACTGCTCGCGGTGTAGTGTCAGAGGAGAGAAATGCGAAAAAATAACATAGAAAGGCGGTTAGAAAACCCAGACAGCCGACACGTACGCCGGCACCTAGCGCATGCAATGAAAGCGCGTAGCGGTGCACAAAAATCAACGTGCAATAAAAAATAAAGGAACAAAGTTGTAGCTCAGGCACACGGCTGCATGAGTGACACTGAGCAAAAGCAAAAAAATCACAAGTAAAAACGAGGCTGACGTACTCCTGCGCACTCATGATGGGGAAGGGGGGGGAGGGGGGGGCATATTTCTAGAAAAAAGTAGTACAGAAGCATAGCAGCAGCGCGCGTCTTCACGCACTCATGCGCGTAGTACGTGACGTGATCGTGTATTGACATAACGCGGATAAATGCCGCCACTTTTCGTGCAAGGCACAGTTTTGAGCACCTTTTGTCATGTTCCTTGCACGCCACGTTTTTGCCCCTCTCATTGATTGGCGACTTTATACCTTCCGTTGAAGGCAGCATCAGTTCAAGGTACTTTTAGCCCGTGTCGGAGCCCTCGCCGTTCGAAACGGCGATGTGAGCGTTGCTCGCGCATCGACGCACGTGCTTGCAGCGATGCGCAGGCAACCGCTCCCGCCGGTCTCTCCGCGCTACGTCCTAATCAGGCCCAGAACGGCGTTCTTTCTCGTGCTTTCGCGCCAGGGGACCGGGAACAGACGGAACTTGAGCCGCTGGGAGCAAGGGCAGCGCTGAGGTTTTTGTGAGCGACGGGCACAGAAATAGCCTTTCCTGCTGGGGCATTTGCCTAGCAAGGGCGAAAAGAGTGTAGAAAATGTGCAGCCTTAGTAACGTAGCACTGAGCATTCATACCAGCCAGTGCGTCTCTCAAGAGCTGAGCAGTCGAGGCGGTCATTAGGAAAGGAAGATCTCCGTGTAGCCATGTTGCTATCATCGCCCGCGCTCGCAAACACAGTTACAATACGCTGTATAATCGGGTCATTAACTGAACTCGGCTACTTATCTTTTCTCTCTTGTGGTCGCAAATTGCAGTCCAAGAAATAAAGCTCGTCTCTGCGGGCGACGCAAGGATCTCCGCCCGCAGAGCGAGATAATGCGACGATCCTTTTCATTTCGTCCCATCCGTGGTGATCGTTTGTGGCACCCGGGGGGGCGATAGCGGCGGGGCCAACCGGGCCCCTGAAAAGGAACACTTCTGCCGCGAGATACGACTGGCGCTCCGCTCTAAATGGAAAGTGACAGGCCCCACGCGCTGTAGGCGCACCACCCTTTCTCGGCGGCGCGTCGCCGGCAGCCACGATGAAGGTACTGCAGCGCAGCCAACCGACGTGCATCGCGTGCATGAGTCGCGTGGTTGCTGGCTTCTTGAACGAAGCGAGGAGGAGGAGCAAACTTTATTGAGATGGCCTCCCGGTCCGGGGGCAACGTCTCCCTAATGTTGGAGAAGAACAGGCCCTGGCTGTCTGGCACTCCACTCTGGGAGGGGCTGATCAGCATTACGGATTTGGAAGCTGCAGCCGGCGCGTGTGTGACGAAATTTGGTAATACCCCGAATCGCATCTGTTTCTTGATCACGAGTGGTGAAAAATTGTGATTCCAACCACATGGAAACCGGGACTTGAAAAAGTTAATGGGACTGAGAATTCGCAGCTAAATTCGGGAATGGAATAAATGGCACTTTATATTGACAAGCACCGCACAAACATAAAACAGAAATAAAAACTGCAGACGAAAAGCAACGCGCAAAAAGCAGTTACGAAAAACCCTCAAAGTAGGCCAAATTTCAGTTGGTGAGTAATTAAATACTCATTACCTCCAGACTGTATGGTTGCGCTCATATGGCTGCTAAGAAGCATATAAGCGCTTCCTTTATGATAAAAAAAATCTTATGTCCGTTGTCATTTGTTTGTCAACTTTTTTTTTGTCTCGCGCTTTGCCTGTATGAACTCGCTCACCGTGTGAGACACGGCGAGCCTAACTTACACGAGGCGCTGTGTGTCCCGTCGACGTTCAATTAGATTAACGTGGTTGAAGCCATTACGTACGTGAATTCGGATCTCAAATGGGCGAAAAAACATCGCTTGCAGCTCGTCCCTCACTGGTGTCCTTTGCTGAAAAGTAAGGACCCTTAATTTTATTCCAGCCCATTAGGCGACTCTCGTCCACATTTCAAACCATAGTTCCTTTTCTGTTGATGTAGTCAGCACACTTCAATGAAAACAAAGGCCATGTGAAGTCCTTCGTTAATAAGCCATAAATATATCTATATCAAGCGCAGGACGTCTTGTTTCAGGGATGTCTAATCGCAGACCGCGAGGCAGGATATGCCTGCCTTGGTGCATACGTCCGCCGTGTAGTTCCTGCGAGCCTTTACGCGCGGTCCCGGCGGACAAGGCGTGTTATCTCTACGGCGGAAGCAGCTCATCCGCTGTGTATCCTCCGTGTCCGCGTTCTGTTCTTCTAGCTTTTCAACGTCGTTTGCATCATGGGACGCACCGCTCCCCAAAGGCCGATGGGATGCTCCCGATCGCCCGTCCACGCACCAGTGAGCAAGCAACCTTGAGACACGAAGCGAAAACCAGTCATGGCGTAAGCGTCTGAAGAACTGCGCCGACCGGCAGTTAGAGCGATGAAAGCATGCCCGTCCCACTGCCCGGGTGTGTTAGGTTGCTGTAATATAAGTGTTGACCTTTTTATTTAACCCCTGTACCCTTGATTAAGATACTTGCTACTCGCTGCACTTCATCAGGAGTTGAACTACCCTGCAGGATGCAAATGCGCGCGTCTCTTTCATCACTCGCTGTTGTTTCGTGCAAAAAGAAGAGTGAGAGTGCGCGAGGATACCGGATTTGCGCATCGAAAGCAGTGAATGAAAAACAAAATCAGCCAGCCACGGCGTGTTCACGCTCGACTACGTACGACTACACAGGCCGCATAGCTAAGCTTTCTCCGAAGCGGTCATCTTTCTTGATAAATGTGTCTGAGTTTTCCTTTCTTAGGCAGGCGAAGGTGTTTTCTTTTCTTATTGTGCTTTTCCCCTTATCGCTCCACTCCTTAGATGCGTCCAAATGCGAGCAAACATTAAGGACAGCGGCCGCAGCGTTTGTGGTTATCTGGCGTCATCTCCTTTCCAGCTTTTCAGAGACCATCGTGATTGCTGGAGTGCGTTAACAGAGGGCGAGAGAAGAGCTCAGATGCGCGCGGCAGTCTACAAAGAAGACCGATGAACGAGCACGCACCGTAGAGAAACCTGTTCCTGTTTACCGCGGTACGCCTGATTCAGCTGAGGTGGCTTTGCAGTCTGCGCCCATGGCACACTCCTCGCGCACTGTGGAGGACGGAACTAGCGGGTGCTGGCCGGGGCAGTTGCTCAGAGTGGCCCACACGAGAAATTACTCATTCAGACTTGAGAAAAGGGATCGGGGCATTGGGCCTCCTGTGTACTGTTTGTATTGCAGCTGCAACAGCGGTGACCACGGTGGGAGAAGCATGTCTTTATTGAATACACGTGCTTGTATTGACGTGGTTGATCTGCAGGAACGAATAGAAAATTAAAGCAAGAACGCATTTGAAAAATGGAGGTTTGAGCCACGGGACTGTACTTTTAGGGCCTAATAGGTGGCTGTAACGTGGCTAAAATTCATGCGCTTCCATATGACTTTTCGTTAAAGAAGGTAGGCCTGCGATGGGACGTTGCAGGCGACTATCGCAAGTGGACTCATGATAATCGCTTTATCGTGAACTTTTGCCACTTTTTAAGCGAGGTTCGTTTACACTCCTTCTTATAACTTTCTTTCCCTTTTACATTATGCCTAATGGCAAACATCTCGAATAAAAAAAAAATCCCGACAGTCGAGCGTGTTCAGTGCTCGTCTTGACACTCATCTCGACTGATTACATACCGGGCATTCTAATTCAATCGCCATGCTAACGACGCCCACACCATCCTCAGAGTACATGCACTGCTATCAGCCAACACGCGGCAACCTGCACAATGCATTCTAAACCCTTTGCGCATTTATCAGCGCGCCCCTGCAGTCCCTCGATGTCGGCCACCTTTCACTACCTTTCACTGATAACAAGCACCGTCTGCCGGCGGACGCGGAAGACGAAGGATTCATTATACTTGCGGTCAACAACAACTTCAAGCGGTTCTCTGAGGTCTTGCTCTTGATAATTACTCGACAGGCATAAGGCCTCCACTTGTATACATTGTAAGCAGCCAACATTCCCACAGTAGTAGCCCCTGCTACCGCATCCGGGTCTCCTCATTTGCGGCTCTCGGCCCTTGAACGGGGCCCCACCATGATGACATCGCTTCTGCTCAACGTCAGCTGCACTTCTTTGCTTCATGATTAACGCTGAATTATATGATCCAAGTACGCAATGGCCTCACCACTTGGCGTACCGGCTGCGCGACGCTTTTGACGAATGCACTTGATCACGGTCCCGGCGGCAGCTGACAGCGGTCCGCCAGCGCTCGCACTCGGAGCAAAGAGTTGGCCTCGTCGGAGGGGTGAGACGTTACGTAACGCTTCGCGTACTGTCGCGCAGCTGCGCCGATTCCGATATGCTCATTTCTCCTTTTCCGTTGCCCCTCCTCACGGTCACCGGGACGCGTTGTCCGGCGACCCAGAGACCCGCGTGGGCGACCGGTGCGCGCACACACGCGACAGATCAGCCTTCGTCGGCTCTCCTATCTCTGGCGCCGGCGTACGCCGCTATCGGGGATGGTCGGTGTGCATGGGCGGCAGCGCCGGCGCGCAGTCGACGCGGGCCGCTCGTCTGGGGCCGCCTGCTCGGCAGCAGGTGTGTGTGCGCGGGCCTTGTTCGCGGCGGGGGAACCCCCGACTCGCGACTTGGCGCGCGTTTCGTCCTCGCGCGTCCCCTGAACCGCTGCTCGCGCGCCAGCAGCGGAAGCCGACAGGCGGCCGAGTGCGCCCGGTTCAAGGGGGATGGGTGCCGCTTTCCCTCCCCCCACCTCCTCTCCCCGCTGGCGCGGCTTCGCCTGCTAGTCGGGGCACACGCAGGCGTACGCGCTTTCTTGCTGAAGACCGCCCGCGGCAGGCTTGAGAAAGTGCGAGGGCCCGGCTGCAAGGAGGCATGTGTTTTTTCTGTCCGAGGCACGCGCCCGGCCCCGCTCCCGAGATGCGTCCACCGCGTGTCTACTAGTCGGGATCGCGCCTCCGCCGCCGCTGCCGCCGTCTACTCCGCCGCATGGCCCCCCGGCTCTGGCTCTGGCTGCACGGTGAGCAACCCTTCCGCGGCAGCAATTACACCACCTCTTGACGTGCACGGCCCAGACGGACGCGGTCGCCTGCCGTAATTGTTTCGCTATCGACGGAGCTTTCGCTGGAGGTCTTCCACTCGGCTCAAACACTCGAGGGGCTAATTTTCTTGTCGCCTTGAGCCCTCCAGATGAGAAAGGCGCTTTGTCACGTGCTAATTTTTTTGACAGAGGCGTTGTCAGGCCAGGAGGAACCCTTCCTAAGTGCTTTCTGGTTGGCACGGTAGCTGCTGCATGTTACAACTTTTCTATCCGATGTGTCCGGTGTCAAATAATAGTCTCTTTCCGAACGCCTTCGCTGCTGCAGCAGGGCGCAATATTGGTAGGACAGGATATAAACGCATAGCCAGAGAACTTATTATTTTGCGGAATGCTGCTGAGAAAAATCAGATGCGGAGCCGCAACAGCAGCTCTGTGCCAATGAAAAATGCGTCTAAAGAAACTGCCGGCATCTATCCTCGAGAGTCATTGTACGTGGCTGGATATTGCAGTGGCCTTCTACGGCCTTTGGTGCAAGTTGCTGGTATCTCAAACGTGAATGCGCGCTGTGCGACTTGTCAGTGACGGCTGTGCTGCAGCTTTGTATCGACGTTCGAAAGTTACGGGTTCGCGCTGCGTATCGCTGTCGCCCGTTTCACTTGGCCGGCGGCAGAGAAACGCGGCGCGGATGATCGCATCCCATGCTGTTATATATATTTTTTATAATCCGTTTTAAGGTGTCTGGGTGAGCTCGGTCATGTGGCGGTGTTTCACACCACGCGAAAAACTCCCCATAATCATGCGTGTGTAACGCTCGTCCTTATGTCCATTTGCAATGTTTGCGAATGATGCCTAACATGGAATTCTTTCTACGTTTTGCACAAATGCACAGATGGCTCGCTTCACTTCTCGCGATACGGGCTTGGAGGGCTGAATGCGGCTACGCCCTAATACTTTTGTTGGGAAAAGTGCGTCGAGCACGGGGCTGGATGCAACGCTGGGACAACCCGTTCTTGATCTTGTCCTTCATTCATTTCAAGTCGCTCGTTAAGAAAACATAATAAAGGCCCGTCGGGGGCTTCTTTGTCAATCCGTATCACATCTGAAATGCATGCTCAGCCAGGCCGCCTTTTGAGGAACAGTTTTGTGTTTAACCTGTCCCATTGCAATGGGTTCAATACCCAGAATTTTTGGACAAGCGCATTTTTCAGTGGAAAATTGTTTATGAACGCATTTTTTTTTTATATTGTAAGAATCCACTATAACAATCAATATACCCGCAGATCTCCCCAAGGCGTGCTTGCAGTTTTTTCTTTTCGCTATTAACGTTTTTTGTTGTCAAAAACGCGCTCCATCGGCTTTCTATGGCGGTCTCAATTGCTCTATGCGAGCGATGGAAAAAAATTAAAAGAACGATTTTGCTACCCACTGGGCCGGTAGAATGAAACCTTACCTTCAATATTTCCATAACAGTGCTTTACAATATTCCGCAGTTGTCTCGCAGTTGAAATCGATGTCCAGGAGTCCTGAACTTGGGAAATGTGCGATATTGTTGATTTTCAGAGCCAAGAGTGTGTTGTGAAGTGTATTTTTTCCGCCAGATTTTTGCACTTTGAAACTGATGGTAAACATTAACTAGGATAGTTTAACTGAGTGAACTTCAAGTTATTTTATTACAGTGTTAACTGTTCTTGGCACTTTCCTCAGCTCTTTCCCCGCCAAAAAGAAATCACGTCCCATCTGTGGGCCCAGCACACCCACTTAGTCACTTTTAATACGTCTCCATTTTTTCATGGTCACAAGTCAGCAAAAGCTGGGTCGTTCGCGTTGCAACTGGTAACATTCGTGTGATTTTTTTTTCTGTAGTTTACGCTCAACTTCAGATGAATTTAGCAAGTGTGAAATTATAACGAGTTTTGAAGCCTGTTGGCAATTTGTAGAATTAAAGCTCGCAATACCAACAATGAAAAAAATTATGATCATGCCATCTACCGAAATTAATTCAATGCAGACTTTTGTGAACAGCATTTCAGTGTGGCGAAAACTTTTAGCTACGCTTACCGCAATAGTCATTATTTGTGATCGCTGGTCATGTATGCTGACAATGAGCTCACCAACCTTGGGATTCTGGTCTCGCATCACTCCGATTTATAAGCTCTTGCGGTGCCGATGAAAATTAACATCAAGAGGATGTAGGCTATTACTGTCGCAACACAATGCGCAGTTATTGGACACCGGCGACCTATTTATATAGTTGCCTTTGTCTTCGTTCCATGGCCCACATATCTCGATACGATTACAACCGGTGAGGCTTCGCGTATTCTGCGTTTCAGTTGCCGCATACGGTAACTGCGGCAGTATCACCACGAACCCCTATTCGATATGAAATAGGGGCATCTGCAAATTAAAAACGATGATTCCCATATATTAATTTCCCTGGAATTTCAAGTGAAATTGACTCTGGAAATTTAACGAAACGCTAACCTCTAGGGTCTTTTTGAACGCGCCTCTAGCACGATGCCGAGCTCAGAGGAAGGAATCCCCGCGTTGTGCACGTGAAGGCGCGACACGGCATGTGTTTGCATACACGAAGAACGTTGTCTTTCTTGTGAAGGAGCCCATAAGTCAAGGTATGCGGTACTTCAAGATAAGAAGAGCCATATTAACTGAGTGGCATGTTGCCGCGAAGGATTTTGTCGCCTGAGCTTCCTGATAACATTCCGTCAGTGGCGCCGTCGGTTCGATCTCACGATGCGCATCGGCAAGCTCTGGCCGCCTATCGCATTTGTGGAGCTGCTTTAGTGTATACGCGTGCTGTACTTCCCCGTGGATAGCAGTCTTCGCTTGTCGGCGTTTCTGCGAGTACGGGATCTTCACACTTCAAGATCCTTCATGCGTTTCTTTTTCAACATACATGATTGCTTCTTTTCCTGCTCTGCAGTTTTCTGTGAAGCTAATGCAACCCCTGAGGGCGTTACCATAAGACACAGGAGCAAAATCCTAAAGATGTATGCCGGTTTCTGACAGAGTTTGTTTTAGTCGTACTCAACAGCTCATGAAGCTTCTTGTCATGGATAAAGGTGGTTAAACTCAACATAACTGAAAAAATATCCCTGATTCCACTCTTTGTTGCCTGACATAACAAATGCGAGCGGCTTTTGTCCTATTTGCTTGGGCGTGTGCCGCAGGCTCGAGGAGGCCACTTTGCACGGATGTGTGATAACAGGACATAGAGGGCGCGGTCCGTTCACAAGCATGAGATATGCTCTCCTAAGGCGTGTCATTGACCCACTCCCCAAATCGGCTTTTAATTCTCTCCCGGCAGCTTTCCATCTCGTCTTTGCAACTCACCCTCTGCTCGATGTTATTGTAGTTTTTTATTACATTTTTATAGTTATTCGTTGGATTTTGCATCTGTAAAACCCCTCGTACCTTCATTCGTTCTGTGTGCATTTGTGTCGTGCGCTCGCATGCATGCACACACGAGTTTAAGGGCGCTTAAGCAAACCCGTCACTGGAACTGAATTAAGGCTCGTTGATCTACTTATGGCCTGTCGAGCACGCATCACCAGGAAGGCGACTTGATATTGCGGCATTGACTGAGATCAACGTACCGCAGAGTGCGTGCAACTGGTCCCGACTACTCCGCCAATAAATCACGATGGGTAGGAGTGGAACCGCGCCTCCCCCGTTTGTGGCTTTCCACGGTCGTGTGCTCTCGGGGAACGCCGAGCGCACGCGAGGAAGAGGAGAGAGTGGGGAAACAAACGGGCGCAACGCGCCGAGCAAGACGGCGGCCCACGAGCCACGGCCCCCGACGAGGCAATTAGTCGCATTACGATTGGGGCAGTCCATTCGCCGTGGCCGTCTCGTTTGCGCGTGATGGATCTGGGGTGTGCGTGCGCGGCCGCGGGTTCCGGGTGTGGGCGGCCGCGGCCTTTATATGAATGGGCCGTGCGTTTTGCTGTCGCCGGTGGCTGCGTCCGGCGGGAAGGAATGACGCCGCTCGCTCGCGTTGGCTCACGCGGTACAGTGACAGGTTTAACGTCCGACGACGGCCTCAGACGCAGCAGTTGCTGATACGTGGTATACAAGTGATCAATTTGTATACGTGGTATACAAATGGATCAGCATCTGATAGGGGCTTAACATCGTATCAACGCAGGACTGCACGAGGATAAGGTCAAAACTTAGTTCGTCATTAGTTGAACAGTACACCTGTAACCCCTAGCTCAGCACTGTGCAGCGTTTGCCAAATGTAAAGAGCACAAAGGTTCGCTTCTAAGTCTTTCGGAGGGGGGAAAACGAGAGTTCCTCTCGGCTTGGATGCATAATGAGCCACCGAGAAGCAAACCCCTTGTACTAAAAGGCGATACCTTTCGCCCATTGCTGCTTCTTGACAGAGTCAGGGCATCTTGCATACACAGGCCAGCAATGCGAACAGCAAGTCCTTCGAGCAGACGCTCCAATTTTTTGTTTGCACGTCACTGGGCGTCACTGGTCGTCATTGGTCGTCCATCTTAGCTTCTGTCATCTCGACAAAATCAAACCCGTCCTATCTTATTTCGGCGACCAGATAACGAATCTTGAAACTCGGAAGTGTTGCCTGATACTCGGTTCTGCCAAATCCCCTTTACCGAAAAATAATTAGTCTGGTCGACGCTCTATTAATCAGCTTATATGCCTTCAGAATGTGCTACTAATGGCGTGGTTTTTGCCTTCGTTAACCCCTGCATTCATGGGCGCATGCTGGTTATACGTCCCGAGTTCGTGCGCGCGGTACGTGCTTTCATCGGCTGGGGGCACATCAGTTTGTTGTCCAACGCATACAGCTGTTGCTATTAATGAACACGCTAAACGAATGCGAGCCATGCGAACAGACGTGCGCTCTTCTAAACTGTACTTGATCTTTCGTCGGAAACGGAGGAGGAGTTCACAGGCTCACTGCCAGCGTGTTTACCGCGAGGCAGCATGATGTATTTTATCAGGTATTGAGGAAACTTACGGCGCTGGTGCGTATTAGCATTCAGGATGTGCCATGCAGCCGCTGCGTTCCAGGCGATTCCTATCGGGAAGCCTTTGGTTGCCGTTTGCTGAAGCAACTGCAGGCCTCGCAGTGCTTCGTGAGCAAAGCAGGCGCTCTTAGCCCTGCGGCCTTGACCGCTGAAAAGCGCGGCTTGCGACGAGCCGCAGCTTACAGGCTTAAGCGGTGTTGCTGCTTTCAGTGGGCGCTCGCTCCCTAGCTGTCCAACTGCACGTGCACCACTTTAAATAAGAAAACAGAAGGCTTCACGCCGGAGCGTCTGGGGAAAGGAAACCGAAACTGGTGAGTCGAAAAAGCACGAAAGCGTTTATTTTTTTGCGCCGCAGTTCGACCTGATCGAAGTTGTGTCGCATGGAAGCATCGTCGGTGACGGAGCTAACCAAAAACAACTGCAGACAAAATAGCAAGTTAGGCTAGCGTGATGCGGATATGTCAGCATAACTGCTAAGGGGTCAATGCCGCAGAAAAATACAGAACTGAAAGAGTGAAATCCACAAAGATGACCGAAGCTGTATGCATTGCGTGCCAGGGATATCGTGCCACTCGTAACCCCTCCATCCTAAATTGACCAGCCGCAGCTGAGCCGGAGACAATGTCGGACGCTCAGTTCTGTTCGTATTGTGTGGGAAAAGATATATATGATGAGTTGAGAGCGGAAGATGTTTGGAAAAACTGCGCTGAACGCTTTTATTGATATTCTAATTTCTATCCATTAGTCCTTTTTGAATTTTGCTTGTCTCAATATAAAACTTGAAAAAAAAAAGAAAATTAGCAGGCAAAAGATTTCAAATGAGTGATGCATTGCAGACTTCGTGTTGATATCTCGCCCCCCGAAGGCGCCACTGTACACAAGATTGAACAGAGGCTGTCTGCAAAACAAATATACCTCTATCTCTAAGAAATGTGGCTCAGTGGCTTCGGTGCTCGGCTGCTGATCCCAAAGGACGCGGTGTCGATTCCCGGCCGTGGCGGCCGCATCTAAATGGAAGCGAAATGCAAAAAAAAAAAAAAACGCACGTTAAAGAAGCTCAGGTGGTTTAAATCAATTGGGAGCCGTCCACTGCGGCGTCTTCGGGACAATGAACGCCACAAAGCACCAATACGCAGGAGGCGCGCGCTCAACCGTTCACGTGCGACGTGGGAAGCCATGCATGATGGCACTGCGGCCGGTTCACTCCGCTATAGATTTCGCTCCAATGAGTTGATGAGTCGAGGCTAATGAATGTAATCACGACAATGTGAAATAATGGCGCGATGCCATGCGGACAGCGTGAGGGACCGTTCGCTTTAAGCATTAAGTGCCAACTCCAGGGGCCCTTCCTGGGCGTACGCGCCCAGCGTCGGCGCTCTTGGCGTACGCCGGACGGAACGGGCGTCCAAAAGAGACATGCATCTCCGTGTCCTTGGTAGGGTGCCTTGAAAGCGGCGCTGGCCATCGAGGCACCCTAGTCCTTGGTGCTGGATCGCGCCCCTCTCGAGACGATGGAAAGAATTTCAAGCCATGAAGAAAAGGGGTCGAGGGGCGCTGAAAGGACAACTTAAACCGCGAAGAAAGTTGGGGGGAACCTGAAAGAGCCTCAAACCATGAAAAGTCACCGTGAGCCCCGCGGTCCTCCGATTATTGTAAACAGGACCCCGCTTCCGACGCGTGCGCTGGCGCCGATTTCTAGCATGTACAGATATTGGCGCCTCGCCGAGGCTCGCTGGCGTCTCCTGCAGTGCGCATGCGCAGACCGGTTCTGGCGTACGCCAAGAGCGCCGACGCTGGGCGCGTATGCCCTGGAAGCTCCCTTGGAGTTGGCACTTTAGATGCTTTTAGCTCCCAACACCACCGGCACCACATGACACCCAAAGAAGGTGACGAGTTGTCAACATAGGCAGTAGTGTTCCATAGAATATGTATGCTGATCTAGCTGCTGCTGCATACGCGAAACTTTCACGCTGTATTTTGACGTCAGGGACTGCAATAAAATTTCGTAATCGGGCGACTCTAAAGTCGTGCACATACTGCGATGATATCTGCACTAAGCCCAAGCAGCACAGGAATTCGGCGTGCAATATTGGAAATGAATGGTTTCACTCTGGTCCTTTGTAGCACCGGCTTTTGCCAGTACATTTCCAATATTGGGCCGATCAGTTGTGCTGCTGGGGAACCCACTGATTTCGAAGCTTTGAGGAGAACTTACCACGCCCTTTATATAGAAAGCGTTGACGAGCAAACTATTCGCCTCAGTACCGTTTGCCCTACTTGTTTTTTTTGTTTTTTTTTTTGGCCATGTTTCCAGCAATTCAAAACATCTGGCGCCGCTTATAGTGGCTACTCCTGCATAGCTCTAAGCTATCCCGTTTTCGCTAAATAAATTTTCAAATTAGGACTGCTGACAAATGTGTCGTCTAACACGACCGTCCCAGCTTGCTTGGCACAACTTGTGGAAGGCGTTCCATTTCTCCAGAGTGTTTCGAAAATGCCTTTGCAAAGCTACATTCCAGCGAAGCGCAGTGCATTTCACTTCCAGCGTCTGCACCAGTTTGTTGCTCAAGCATACGGTTAGCGTTGAATGATAGAACACATTTGCTTTACAGCTGAAGTTTTGTAAGATATATACTGGAATGGTCGAAGCCATATATGACACGTGACGGAAGAAACACGGTTGTTCAGAACTGCTGCGCATAAGAAACACTTTGTAATGCTCTCACAGTGAAGTCGACGCTACAGCTTGTGCAGGCAGGTTCTCTCAGTGCAGTGACAATTGATTTTCAACGCAGTGCCAGTGCGAGGAAGCGTTGTCAAGCAGTGGTAAGACGGTAGCAGGGCGACAGTTACAGCAGTGTTGCAGCATGAAAGTTTCGCCCTCAGTGCCGTCACTCGGCTGCAGCGCCGCTGGCGAGATCAGGTTACCGCTGGCACCGGAAATTCGCGTACGCTGAAGCAACGCAAGTTGCCTAGCTGTCTTTTTACAATCCCGGAGCGGAAAGTGAGCCGCGTCGTGTCGCCGAGGGAAAGTCCCCCTTCGCGTATCATCTGTGAGCGCTTGACGTTTCGTTGTGTAAGCGTGGCACTCCAGGAGGGAACGCGATACATCTCCAACGAGCTTGCGTTCCAGCGTGCGTCGCTCGCTCCTATCTCATGCAGCACGGCCGGTGCTCGAGCAGTGTCTCCAGCGTGGCGAGAGCGAAGCTTCCAGCTTACGATGCAGCAGACCCGGACATGTCACGTAGTTAATTTTTGAACACTGACCGCGCAGTTTGTTCGCGACGTCTCTTGCATGACAATTGCACGTGCGCTAAAGATTTCAGCGCTTAGTTGACATTCTGTATACAACATTCGTCATCACTCGGCCCATCAATCAGCTAGTTACATGTGGAACAAACTATAGAGGGTATGGACGCGCCCGCGAGCCAACAACTGGCACTGCCTGTTCGCCTTGAAAAGATGCCACAAATATTCACAATGTGTAAAAGGCAACCGGCAATACGAGGGAGGCTTAACAGCGTCGTTCCAAATGTGTGCGTGTTTTAAGCGCTTTTTTGTTTTTGCAACTCGGGAGCAGTTCGGTTGCCTGTGGAAGTTCTCTGTGACTTTGTGAGCGAGTTCTGCAGTGACAGGCTTGATGGATGAAAAAGCTGCGCGCTTTCAGTTTGACAGCCAAGGAAGAAGCAAATGCAAAACCGCCGCGATGCTTCAAGAAACAGGTCGCTGACATGTAGCTGTTTCTGCGCGCCGCCAGCGCACGCGCTGGAAGAAACCAAATCGTGGACGAGCGGAGACGCGCCTGCTCCTGGGAGTGCGTTTCATGTTTCTCGCGGTTTGATATTTATTACCTACACTCCGGCGGAAATCCTCTGAGAAAAAAGATTAGTTTCTTTCAGTCGGACAACTTTAACGCTCTCACTGAATGTGGGGCAATTGGGCTTCGCATCCTCGAAAAATGCGGAAGTGGATAGCGTGAGGGCAATTTTTCTGCATTGCAGTGCTTTTTGTAAGCGGACACGTGCGCACCAGGCGGCGATAGCGAGTGGCTGCGCCTCGCGTTCCCTGATACGAGAGCCCTTCATCAGTCACCGGCGAGCGTGGGAGGCAGCAGGGTGGGTCGGGCATGCAAACTGGGTGCCGGTTTCGACACTGCGCGCGGCGTTGCAACCCGGCTTTTTCCGCCGAGGCAATACGCCTCGTTAGGGGCTCTTCTTGGAGGAGCAAGCCGGCCTGGGGGCATGCACTGTGCGTTCGTGCACCATGTGCGGCCGCCATTACGAGCGTCGCCAGTTTTGTACCGGGCTATTGGGTTACGCGGGGAACTCCTTGCTTGTCGTTTTTCGACCGCGTGCGGGCCGCCACGCCTGAAAAACAGGAAGGCGGGAAACCGTGGCGTCAAGATCTCGCCAGCCGAAGGCCAGCAGATGGCGTAATTTGTACACGTATGGCGCGCACTTCTCACCGGCATGTTGGGTGGATGTACTGAGTGTTGGGGAGAAATTAATAGAATACTATGTTCGCTGTATTGCACGCTGCTGCAGTTTGCGTACTCTGACCGAGGCAGCAAACTGCAGGCGACAAATATGCAGGCATGACGGGTAATTCCGGACAGACGGCTTCGAACAATTTTTGTTTTTCTGTTTAGCGATTCGCTGTATAAATTGGCTTGCGTCAGTCAGTTGATAAAACCAGATTTTGTCATTTACTAAATCTCTCGGCGCAGTTAAAGTGCCGAGTTGCTTGTCTTCTGGCATATTACGTACCATTAGAAACCAAGACCCTGACGGCGCCGACAGGCCCGTCATAGCTTTCATTGCCAGGGTCGAGATGCCTGTAGAAAATGTTGCCTCACCTTACCTTGCCCCTTCCAAAGAAAAAAAAAAAAGATTCGATTTTTTGCACTACGCACTTCTCCCGATTGGCGGCGGAGCGCACCAGAGCCCGCGTTTGCATCTGAGTCAGTCATCGTATACAGGGGCCCGCGTCATACCGGCACGATCGGCGAGACGTTTCGGATTGGAGACACGTTCCGAGCAGCGACGTCGTCTCACGCCCCGCGGACTCGCTTGAGTCACTCGCGCTGCGCTCTCGTGGGATTTAAATTACAGACACGTCGCGGACAGGGTTGCGACAGCAAAGACGCCCGAACGGCGGTGCTTTGCGCGCCAGCTGGACGGCCGGTGCACAGAGCGACCTCGACCGCCACTGCGTCGCATGCAGGAATCCAGAGGCGCCTTCTTCGCGGCTCGCGCTTCCCTTCCTCGGCCTTTAATGGGATGGCGCAGAGGGACAGACGAAATGAAAGGTTAACCCGGTTGACACGTGGGCAGGGGGATAGAGGGAGAACGAAAATCAAATTTGTTGTGTGAATGGGGCGTGTTTGAGTAATCTGGCAGTTAGGTCTGCGGCTCTTAAATATTCGAGAAGCGCCTTGAGGGCTTTCCGCACTGACGAAGGCTGTGGCTACAATCCCAGAACATTGGCCTCCATTACGGGACGTGAGACCCAACGCGGACTGCTGCTGCCTGCAAGAGACAACGTCAATTGTCAAAGCGGGCGCAGTGGAAAAGTACGCGCGTGATTGTTCCTTCGCACCTGCACTGCTCACTCTGATAGAGAGGAAATCTTTATTGGAAAAGGCTTCTGCGTCGCTAAGGGTGGGTCCTCTTTCACCAGCCTTTATCGTGCACCTTGCCTGTGCTCTTGACGGGGTCTTGCTAGAAGGGTCACAGAGCTATGGGGCGTCCCTAGGCCAGTTTTTCTGTCGAGCTGCCGCCAGGCGCGTTCTCATTGACGCTGGAATCCAAGCTTGGAGTGCAGTGACCGAGTCCCTATACTCTCTTCTCTTCCGACCGTTTGCTCCCTATATGAGAACGAGGTGAAATCTCACCCATGTCCACTTACCACTTTGCGCCAAGAGCACGCCACTCTGACCATCACTGTATGCGCATCCGAGTTCATTTCACGTCACCTTAGACGCTCTTGTTACAGTAAACACAAAACTTCACAACAGCACCAATAACTTTCGCAAAGCGACTAGCTTCGCCACCAGAATGGGGCAGATATGAAACAGTAGGCTTCCTAGAATAAAATATACTGGCGTCGTACACTTTGCCCTCTTTTTGGTTAGTTTTTTTTTTTTTCAACAAGCTGAACAGAATCCCATCGAATGGGGCAAAAACGATCAATTGGCTCCGCCCTAGTGGAAATCAAGGCTTCGCTGCCTGCAGTAGTCCACTCGTAGGACGTCAGCTGTTGACGCTAGAGAGCCACGCATTTCCTCGAGTCGATGCTTGCGGCGAGAAGACCGGCGCACCCAGAGGGCCGGAGTAGGTTTCAGTGGAAAGCCAAACTCGTTGAAATGCGCAAAAGCCCCATTGAAAGATAGCGATGCTGGCAGCGGCACGAAGCCTGACCTTCAATCCTCAGCCAGCTAGATAATATTCTTCTCTTGCATGCTGGATCCGCACGTGTGTGCTTTCCCCTGCATGTGTGTTCTCTCTGACCTATCGCTCAGCAACACATCGACGGCGAGCTATCGACGGAGAGTGAAAGGGAATATTTATCCTTCTCCTTATCCATTGCGTAGGACAATGCTGTTTTCTGCTAACGTTGAATCTAACTAATGCTTGCTTATTATGACGCGTTATTCGCGTTGTCTCTCAGCGGTTCGTGTCGCCACAGTTATACGCAGTCTCCTGCCACAAGTTGCGCGTGATTTCGCAATCAAATTCATTTAAACCGAAGGCTCAGGTGTCGGTGGACATCGCATGGGGGCTCTTTCAAGCCACTCACATACCGCCGGTCCACTGATAGCGACCGCCTTATAGCGCAGACATGCTCGCAATATCAATTAATCCTTTGAGGAGCCTTGACACGGTTACGTGCTCTTTGTGACGTCATGAGGAAACCGTGATGCTGAGGGTACCTCGAGCACTTAATAACCAGCGAAAGTAAGCTGTATGTGAAGCACGGACGTACCCTGGTGCGTTGGGGTTTTGCGAGACGAAGATGTAGTTGTTTCGCTGTCTTATTTCTTCAATTAGACGGCAAAGCGCGTCGAAACGAAGGATCAAGTCGAGGCTGTTTTTGCCCGCGGCGCCTTCTCCAACCGTGACACAGACCACGAGCTTTGGAAGACCGAAGTGACATCTTCAGTGTCCGGTAACATCTTGAGTTCGTCCGGATGGCAGCGCCAGCTCCTCTCCGGCGGATACGAGAAGCCACGCGTGCCTCAAGGGCCATGTCTGTTTCCGGTCATCACGGCGTGCTTGCTCACCAAAAGAGGAGTGTCAACAGGCAGAGGAGCTTTGGAGAGCTGCGAGCCCTGTATATCGTGTCGAACGAAGCCCGTTCAGTATGAGCCATTTATCGGCGGTCGTGTGCTGAGACGTGTTGACACAGTGCGCGGCGGACATGGAGAGTGCCGAGACATGAGTAATTTTGTCGGCTTTCTCGTGTAGTTCGTCCAGAGAGCAGGTGTGTAAGCACACACGCGGGTGACCTACTTTGAAGAAGGTACCCTTTCCGTTTCTTAGCTTCCCGCCCCTTCATTGCTGCTCTCTCTGTCTCTCTCTCTCTCTCGTATCTTTCGGCGGCTTCCCGCGTATTCTCCGAGCGAGAAACAAATTGCAGGCGCGCCACACCCCCTATCAGGAGCGCACGCAGCGAAGCGTGACGCGCTGATCTTAGCTGACTGGTTCGCTCCTCGCCGTCGCTGTCTAGATATTTAAATGGAGTACGCAAACAGCGCGTGCTTTATTCGCACGACGGCGCGGCGCCATTTCGCGAAGGCGGTTCCACAATGTAAAGTGACAGCTCAAGGTCACACCGGCCTACTTTTTATGCGATCGAAACAGCCCGGAACAGACGCTATTCGGCTCTCACTGACTCCACGTGTTTCGGGCTCTCCGAAATGCCAAGTCCGTGTCAAGAAGCGGAAGACACGCGCTACAGTGTTTATGCACCTCTTCTTCCCGTCGCGCACGGAACAACTTGTCACGCGCGCGCTACTACAGCAGCGGCTGTTGTAGCACGTGTTGGCCGTCGCCATTGCCGCCAACATGGCCCGTTCCGACGTGTAGCCCGCGCAGCCATGCACATTGCAGCGACGCTGTCGTGAGGCCTGCTCACCCAGTGACGAGGGGGGAGAGCGCGCATGAATCCGCGCCACGACATCTTTCGTTCCGCTCGTCTCCGTTTTCACGCTTTCTTCCTTCAGGCGGAGACTTGGGCGCTGACGTGTACAGCGAGCCAGCCGAAAAAGCACGAATGCGCGGGAGGGCCGCGAGCGACGGACCGACGCCGCAAACCTGGCAGCGCGCCACGCAGGAAACCGCCGCGCGCGCGCGCGAAAAATAGCCAAACACAGAGGGAGTCCCGAAGCCATGCGCGCCCAAAAGTATGAGGAACGGCGTGCCGTTGAGGGCCGACCCGCCATCGATCGCTCACCACCGCCACCCATCAAAAAGGGCGCGAACAAATAACGCGGGTCCACGTGGCTCCGGGGGACGCCAAAGCCTCTTCGCGCGCTCTGTTTCGGGGAAGGCAAAGAGCCACACCGATCGTGGTGACCTTAACACGGAAAGTCCGTCCTCAGGTGGCGAGTGTCATTGACAGCGATTTTGCTTTCGTGCACAAAGCCAAGGGGTGCCAGGCAGTGCAAACGATAGCGCAGCTATTATTTGGTCGCCGAGGCATGACTCGTATATCTCTCGCTCGGTGACACGCGGACCACGGAAGCAACCGCCGCCGAGCCGAGGCCGGAACGCTTGAGCGCGGGGCCGCCCCCTCCGCCGGCACCTGAGACTTTCTCCTGGCGCTAAATCGGGCCACGGGGTCTTCCCGGCGTGGCAGGACGTCTCGAAATGAACTGGTTCCGCTCACCGCGGGCACTGATGGATGACTTTTGGGAACGTCGTGTTCCCGCGTCGCCGCCGACGCGTGCCGTTCGGCGGCAGATCGAACGCGTCGGCGGCTAACCGCCGTGAGACAGCCCGACTAATTACGACGCCGTGGGCAGCGGGGACGTGCATGTAAATGTGCGCCGTGCGGGCTCAGTCGTTGCGTGCGCGCGGGGTGCGGCTTCGCAGTGCACGACTGTCCGCCAACGCCGTAGAGCACTTCCAGGACACGCCAGCGAGGCAGCGCACAGCAAGTCGACCAGTTCTCGGCCGCCGACTGGGGCCCGTGCAATATACCGGACGCGTTCGCGGCGTAGGAAGCTCGAGCGGAGTCCCAGATTCTTGTCGCTGCACTTCGCTGAATATCTGCGAGGCTTAATTTCTTTCGGACCGCGTGAGAGTGCTGCGCGTCCACTGCGCGCAGAACGGAGGTTCGTGGATGGAAGAAAAATCTGTCCCGCGCCAGCCGTTCGTAATCGTGACAAAATTTAAGAACTTCTTTTATTCACGGGGCGCATGCATCCACAATACCCTGCTCACGTTAAAGACATTTAAGACCCTGGGCGCTTATATATATATATATATATATATATATATATATATATATATATATATATATATATATATATATATATATATATATATATATATATATATATATATATATATATATATATATATGCCCCTCATAACTTGAGTTGCTTGGGGACCTTAAGCCCCATAAACCAAAAAAAAATAAACGAAACCTCATCTCTGACTCTTTCTACGCATTTATTCGCGCTCACTTCACGCGCAACGGCGATGGAAAGGAAAACATCACGTTTTGCACTTTCTTAGGAACACAGCGCGTGAGCATGGCAATTAAGTGTCGAAAGCGCGCACGCGCGAAACCTGATGTACTGCGCCGTGCGTTTGACGTTCCTATACCGACCCACGATCTCGTGCTTGTACGGCGCAATGACGAAAACTTTTTTTTTGTGACCCTGCTTCCACCACTAAATACACGCCATCCGCCGTATCATGCAGCATTTGCGTTTTCGTGCAGCCGCTCTACCGGCGCCGATTTCTTTTTTTCTTGGGCTTTCTGCGGCATCCTTCCTCTTTGCCTTGGCAATAATAACAGGCTATTACTGGATGTGACTCGTGCTCGTAAATAACACAGCCGGCGGCGTGTTAATTTCGAGTGTTCACAGTTGTGAGAGCAAGGTCGTTCTTTTATTATTATTTCGAGGCCTGCGCTGTAATACTATGCGGTTACTTGTATTTTTAAAGAATATATGGTTTAGTCGACAACGTGATTGAGCTCGCTAACCTGTGCGCGCGATTACCGCGTTTATTTTTAGCCACTCTTAACAAGGACTACAGTGTGCACAAAGCGTCCCATACAAAATTAGATATAAAATTTCGGTCATCATTATGATATAATCATGGCGAGTCATCACACATCACTTACAGAAACGATATCTGTTGTGTTTTTGCATCAGACAGACATCGTAATTTCTTGATGAGTTTTTGCATTGAGTTTTTCGCATCGGACTGACGTCAGAAATTGTTGCTGAGTTCTTGCACTAACTTTCCCATTGGAAAAAAACTTTTTCCGCACGAGACACGGTGCACGAAGACCACTGCCATTGTGAAGCATCGCACCAGACATTTCTTTTAAGTTTCTCTTGCAGTAATCACGTGCGTCAACAGAAAATTTGTACCTCCCAGAAATTGCATACATGACGCCGAAATTCTTTTACAAAACGCTGCTTAACTTCCCCACTAACACCTGTGGAGGGGGGGGGGGGGGGGGGTGTTATTGGGTGTATGTAAGCCTGAGCCCATGGTACCAAGAATTTCGGATCAGGTGATGTTTATGTATGCGGCATGTAATTCCACAGCGTTGTAAAGCCTTATTCTCGATCTTGTTACTTGCTCTCTTCAGAGGGTGAGTGGAAGGTGTATGCTCAAATGATTAGCGGGTCTGATCTTGGTCTGTTCCACGATTGTGTGAAAGTTGCAGATTTAATTGTTTTGTGACTGTTTGCATTACATTAAGAAAGCATTGCCGCAGCGTTGCTTTGTGGCGTTATAGCAACGTTAGAAAAAATACTATTCAAGGCATTTCTTGGTTTGGGCCCGAACAGTGAGCTTGAATGCACCTTATATATGCCGTTAAGAAATGCATCATGAATGTAACACGCATACATGATAAATTAATGAGAATCTGAAGAAGAAACCAACTGGAGGGGAAACTCAAGCTCCGCCTTAAGGATATGGTGCGATAGCGTTTAATTAAAACCCCGATACGTCTTAGTGAGCAATTCGGTAGTCAATTTTAATCAGCAATGCATCAGAAACTCAACTCAAGTGATCAGAAATACCTGATGAGGGTGATGTCTTAGATCACTGACTTTTAATTAGGAACTCATCATACACTCTTGTAAGGGTTGGGCGCAGGGCAATGGGCTCGTCTGTGCCCCTCGCAGAACCGCTGGCTTCGTTCCCTAGCGCCGCTTCGCCTGTCGCAAAGTGGCAGGTTTGGCGAATCAAGCGTCACTAGTAGTTTGAAGACTATAAAAGTCTGCCGCATGTCGTCTAGTGTTCTACCGTTTTCACTGCATAGGGTAAATTGAGTAGCCGGAAACGCCTTGCTCTCGACCTTTTCGTCCTCATGGTTTCATTGCAAACTCTGTTCACTAGATTTGTTCCCTGCTTGCTGTGGCTCTCAGAACGCAAAGAAAAAAAAAAGCAGCGACATGCTTCCTTAGCAGAATGAATCTTTCCAGGCGCGCTTACCTGCTGGCAGCTTCTCTATTAATGCCGCGACTGTTTGCGCTACCACCGATGGGAGGCTTGTTAGCCTCCCTCCCGCAAAGGCCGAGCGTAACACGTGCGCCGAAGCGAGATCGGAGGAGAGAGAGCTCGCCTTTTCTGCAACCGACGAGGAAGCAAAAACGCAGTCTCCACCTTACTACGCCTTGACAATCGTGGTATCGCAGGGCATGCGCTTAAATAAGATGAAGATGCAACGACTACCTGTTTGGGTGGTTGGCGCTGAGGATGAGGCTGCGCCTTTGGTGCGGCGCCGTTCCAGTTTCCGGTATACGCCGCACCATGGCGGCCCCGTCGCGCTGCTGTTTGACCCTTATTTTGCTGAAGTTGAGTCCGTGCCGTCCCGTGTCCCCCTGTCAGAGCGACATTTTTATGCGAAGCATACTACTTTAGCTACCACTTCAGCCCTTCACCGTGGTTATGCGCCTCCAAATCACGTGATACATGACGTCACACCACGTGACACGATGACGTCACGACAGTGGAGAAACGGGGGCCCACCTCGCGCCGTCGCTGTGGTTGTGCGCCTCCAAATCACGTGATACATGACGTCACACCACGTGACACGATGACGTCACGGCAGTGGAGAAACGGGGGCCTACCTCGCGCCGTCGCTGTGCGCCTCCAAATCACGTGATACATGACGTCACACCACGTGACACGATGACGTCACGACAGTGGAGAAACGGGGGCCCACCTCGCGCCGTCGCTGTGGTTGTGCGCCTCCAAATTACGCGACACGATGATGCTTCGCATTCTCTAGGCTTAACCAAGTTAAGCCTCAGCCATTTTTTCATTCTCTTTCTGGCCATCGTTCTGTCTTGTCTTGCAAATGACGTAAGGGTGGTACGCTTCAATTGCCAACCCGCTTCTTCGCAGCAACTGCTGGGCGCAGTCCTACTAAGTCGCCCCCAGCTTTAGCAAATGGAGAGTGCAGTTCTCATCGCCTGCCTTCACAGCTCCAGCGACTTGGCAGGAGCGCCACCGCTCATCAGCTGAGCCGCATTCTTTTTGGTAGATAGTATATATATTCTTGTACGGACATGTATTTACAGCCTTTGCCAAAAGCAATACCCTCTAGTAATGCCCTTATGTAATACCCTCTAACGAGGGTCTTTAAGGTATTAAAGTCAAGTGAAGTGAAAAGTAACCCGGCACAGGAGGTTTGTTTCTTAGCCGCGTAGCAAAGCACTTGTGGCAGCCCTGATTCTGTGTAAAGTATGATGAGCCCTTGCCCTCATGTTCTGGCACTTTTCGGTCTTTAGGGGTGCCTTGAAGGCTCCGTTATGCGGTTGAGAAGCAAGAACCTGTTCTCGGTTACTTTTGGCAAAGGGGGTACGTATATTAAGAAAAAAAAAAAGTCGTTGGAAGATAGGTAACTGCTATCTCCTTCCACAGGGAAAAGTTCCAGGACAATAATTTAAGAGCGGGGCCACTTCAGTTACTTACTGTGCCTTGTGAATGACTCCTCAGATGTGACTGCAGTGTTCGTCCGTGTTCCGGTTATAGTGACGTGCTGAATGACTCGCGTATGATCGAGGATGCTTGTCGCGTATTCTGCTAAACAAGGTCGCATCTTCGTTGACTGCGGTGAAGCCACGTCCACTGCAGCCTCTATTAAGAGTATACAGGCCCCTGCGTGGCTTCTGTAGCACGCCTGACTTTCCAACGCTCTCAAAGGACAGGCCCGTCGGGCTTTGCCATCTTATCCTTGCGGCACTGGAGAAGCGACAGCAGCCGGCCGACTGCGCGGCGCTGTCGAAAGTCAGCTCTGCTGGGCCATACGCGTTGTATAAAGTATCTGACAAGCTTCGAGCGATGATTTCAAGCAATGTCTGTGGCCGCCATCCGTATATCCGGTGTAGCACTGTCGCAGGTATGTCGCCAGGGGTGTGAAAGCAAGAAAGGAAGTGGGAAGGCGGATGGGAGCACGGTGTGACTCAGCGCAGCACTTTTTGCGAGATTTTACTTCTGCGGGAAAAAAAATATAAACGAATCATTGCCGAAGACACTCGTCGCAGAACAGGAAATGAGCACAACGAGCGAAAACGCTTCGAACGCTGTTTGAGGAAGTAAGCCCGTGATGTGACAGCGTGCGGTGCGAGTGATTGGTGCCTGTCACGCAGCGCGACCAGCTCATCTGGAGAGAGTTGCCTGCAGCTTGGTACCGGTGGCGCCAACATGCCTCTTTCTTTGTCGCTCCGGCGGCCCTGGAAACTTCAATTAGCCCTCGCACTTTACAGTAGCGACGCAAGTTTATCTGAAATGGCAGGCCATTAAGCTGAATGGGGTTCACGCAATGCGCTGAATCTTGTCTAATGTAAGCTCAAGGTGATATACACCGCGTGTACCGCCTCCTTTCTGGTCTCCGCGCCGCTGTTGTTTACGACGATCTAGGAGATTCCGACGCGGTAAAGGGAGCCGGGCGACTCTGCTAAAAAGAAAATGAAGAAATTAGCAAGATAACGAGAGCCCCGACTTTACCTCAGGGCGGGAAAGAGCCGCGTGGGAAAACAAAACGACGGCGCCGTGGCAGAGGAGCGTAGCGAGGCGGCAGCGCCGGAAGGCGCACGTATAAATCAATGTCCCTCGTCGTGTGGGAACGCGGAGACAGTTGCCAGCGGAGCATTCGCTAGACAAACAAAACGAGCCTCAGCGGCCGCGAACATGACGTGAAATCAAATCTGCGCCGAGTGAACGAGCGGAGCGTGTCCACGCGCCTGCGAACACTGTGAAGCTGTCCCCTAAACGCGCTATCTTCGCGAAACCTGATAGGTGCAGAATTTTCTTGTTTTTTCAACCCCGTCCACTCTCACTCTCTCTTTCGTCAACGTCGCCTCCCCTCCAAGGACCGCAGCGAGCCGCGCGCCGACGAGAGATACACAATAAACGATCGCCGAAGCGTGCGGCCAAAAGCTGCACTTTCTGCTTTTGAGGGACGCGTCGTGCGGATGGTTTCAGTTTTCAGGCGCCAGTGCGAAAAAGCTTCGCCGTCCGGCGCCAGCATTCCTCCGCGATAGCTCTCGTTTGCTGGCAGCGTGCGTACAGCCGCCTGGACGTTTCCATTGGAGCTCTGGATACAAACTAGCAGCTTCCGCGTCGCTACTGACCTGAGTGCTCTCTTTCGCTCCAGTAACCCGACTAACCACCGGGAATTGCCTCATAGCGCAACGCTGACGAACGGCGCCCAAAATCTATCCGCGGTGACCCGAGTGCGGATGAATACCGCCCACATAAATAGCAGCCTATAGACGGATCAGAAAGGGCCACCGTGGCGCGTCTAAGCATCTAGCGGACGTTTAAAATGATGCAGGCCACCGATCAACGTCAAAGGCCTGGCCCGCTCTGTATGCGTGTGTGTATTTTTGGAGGCTTGGCAGCCGAGCCTGACCAGCACTCTGTAATTCCAGATGGGACCGGCTGCACTCACTAGGGGGGCACAGTACTGCTGTACTATTTCTTTATTTTTCTTTCGTTTCTTTTATTTTTGAATTGAAAAAAAAAAAAACCGCAGAAAGTAAGCGGACATAACGACAAGGATACAGCGCAGGCGACTGTTTCCATCAAGCCGTGTCTGTGTTGTGTCCTGACTATATCTACGCCAGCATGCATGCTCTATTCCAAGCAAAAAATGTTGACTGGAGAAGTCACCGACGTTTTACGCCAAGTTTAGGATTGGCCGGCATAGAACAAGCAGCTTCTGCACTTCGAAAGCGAAGCTGAATCGAGCAGGCTTTCCGCATACTTTGTTTTGAAAGAGCGCCGAGGAATAGCCACACGGTGGGGGTGGTCTGTGGTGACGGTAGGATATGTAAAGGCAGCCACGTTTAGAGACGGATGCCGAAAATGTCCCGCAAATAAGCGCGTCATAGCCACCATCATCGTGATCATCGCCCCAGTTATGGCCTCTCCCAACTACGTGCATTGTTTGCTCCAACCGCGACCTCTAGCAGGTTTACAAAGCCTCAAATGAGCCATCCCCCTATTGCGCTTTCCTTCACCTGGTATCCACTCAATAAACCAGTCGCTGGGAGTTATGCCTGGGCACATTTCCTTTTAATTTCCAATCAAGCACCCTCATCTTGCGTTTGGCTTCTAATCCTGTTTTCTTGTGTCTCCTAACGTCGCATCTGTTGTTTTTCCCTCTGTAGATCTAGACAAAAGAGAGAGGAAAAAAATTCACTGATTAGCTAAAGAAGTCAGTTGACGATGCAAGAACGTGTTGCAGAAAGGCTGCGGTGTTCTGAGCAATATCAAGAGAAGTTTCTGACACCTAGCGCTCCGCGCTTTAATTCTGCCCGCAAAGAAACAGGCCGTGTTCTTTTTTTCCGACTGAATATAACGATTTGTTTCGGCGTGTCAGTCACTGCTGTCTTCTAACACCGGTGGGCGCTTGGCTGAGTGCACACCCTCGCTGCAGTTAACGATGACGCAGTCTGCGTATATACGCCGGTCGCAGGCACTGGAGCGGCTGGTTTGGGCGGGCGAGGACCTAATTCGTGCACTCGCTTCGTCCCATAAACCACCTTCGACGCCTACGGACACAACGTGGGACCACAGGCAGCGCCTACCTCAAAGCGCGCCGCGCAACACACGGCCAGTGGAGCAATAAAGCATAAAAAAAAAAATAAGCACACCAGGTACGCAGGCTGTTCAGAGCGCAAAACCGCAGGCGTCAGGGCGCAGCGAATGCCCCCAGGAGTTTGCTCGGTGTATGCCAACTGTAGCCGCGGCAACAAATTGTTTTATTTTGCTGTGTGCGGCCTTTTCTCTTTCTCACCTGATCTCTCTCTCTCTGTTTTTGTTGGGCGCCCAAGTCGCTTTGAGAGAAAGGAAGTGAGCCATTTTTCTCGGGGCTACCGGAGAAAGTCGGCTGCGGAATGGTGGGCCATTAATTAGGGAAATCTCGCGCAGCCATCGGCGCTGCCAGGGGAGCCCGAGAGGAACAACGCCGACCAACCTTCACACGCGTCGAGCCTGGAAGGCCGACTCACCGAGGGAGCGCGCACCGCGAACCCAGCCAGAGGCGCCGGTGACGCGCGGCAGCTGAGCGCGACAAAAAATGACGTTGGCTGCGCGTTCCGCGGCGGCGGTGTGTGCATTGCGGCCGTTGTCTGTGCATGGGGAACGCGGACAGCCCAAGGACCGCTCGCGATCGCACTGCAGCCCGAGTTTGCTCAACCGCTGTAGCGCGATGCGAAGCGGATTAATCAACGCGGCCGCCTGAGCGGCACAGCGTGGACAGGGCCCGTGGCTACATTGGCTATGAACCGGTTTCGTGTTTACAAACGCTCGGGCACCCGCTGGGAGACCGCCACCGCCTTTAACAGTGGTCAAGGCCTACTGCTGCTCAGTTCGAGGGCGCGAGCAGGCGCTCGATTCTCACGCGCTGCCTCTCGCATTGTCTTCGTGCCTTTTGACGAACTCCTCCTGGTGTCAACGGACCACGCGCTGTCCACCGCATGCCCCGGAAACCTCTCGCGCATTGCTCGGCGCACGCCGCAGACGAGCGTATTTTACGCAGACGCAAAAAACCGATTACACAGAACAAGTTCTTACGCAGTCGTTGAACGCAACTGTCTGTCGCGAGCATGCTGTGGAAGGACGCGTGTTCGGTTCGCTGGTGTCAACTGTATACGCTCGTCTTCTTGGATTTAGATGCGCAGTGAAGAAATTACTCTTGACTGTGATTCTATGCAGTGTAATCCTCTTTGAATGTCGCTGTGTTGAAAGTTTCTCACGAGTGCCGTAAGACGCACTTCCCTTACAAGATGGAACGTCTTGCAAGAAGGTATCATATGGATGGCGCGACGTGCCGGTCGAGGGAACGATATGATAACGTTCTACCTTGCGCGACCTGCAGAGATACGGGTGTGATAACAAGAAGATATAAATTGCCGAGTGTTTCCGCTATGTTGCCCGATGAGATAACCTCAGCGAAAGCTGTCGCCGTGCAGCTGCCTGCCTTTTGCCCTACCGTAAAGTCCCTACAGACTTTAGGCAACCCTGCGCAACGATCGCAACGACGCACGTGATGCCATTAGATGCAGAGATTGTACGCTGTCACGTGACCGGGTGTTGACGGTCTGAGTCCACCGGGGAGGGCTCGATATAAAAGATTTCCTGCAAAACAACATAGCGATAGTGCTCCCTCCAACATTGTCCGCCGTGTAGCGCGAAATCAGTGTCCTACAGAGAGAAAAGAATTTTAATGAGGTAAAGGTGGAGAGACAGTGTCCTACGTTTATCAAGGACAGCATGTACCTGCGCTCGGAAAACTAACTGCGTACGAAACAGCCTTCGTGAAGCAGAGCAGTGTGTATGTAGCTGGGAACAAGCAGCCAAACGAAGGGTCATGGACACAGATGCACCCAACAGCTCATAAACCGGGTTTAGTATTCGGCGCACTCAAATTTCACTGCCCTGTAAGAGGGCACTTTAGCATACCAACTTTACGGCCAAGTCCACCGATCAGGACGGGCAACCATCTTTGAAAGCCTGCCGAGGTCGTCCCTCAATTCGGTGCTCTCTACATGCTAGATGAGGGCAGTACTCATTGTAGCGAGAGTCACGTCGGCTCAATTATACAGATGACCTTCAATGCAAATAGCCGATACTATGTGCCTCTTGCTGCAAGCAAAGATATAGCTGCTGCCAAAAGCAGAAAGCTGCACCAATGCGAAACACATCGGACTCATTCCTCAAGAATTTGAAATGCAACTTGCTTAAGCTAATCTCGGTGTCAGAAGAACTCGGTAAGAAAACCTGCGTACTTCTCAGTGCGCCTCCTCCTTTAAAAAAAAAAAAAGCAGGTTCTGTGGCGCAATGAAAACATACCCACGTAATGTAAGTAAATGCTTAACTCGCAATTTAGTAATAGACTGATTAGGGGAAAATGTAAACGGAATGTTTTCGTCTGTGTACTCTTTCGTTCACAGTGCTGTAAGCATAGGTGAAGGATAGAAACGAAGTGCTAGAGCCGTGACAAACTAAAATACATGTGGCTTTAACCATGAAAGACAGTACTGTTTGCCACAATGTGACTGTCGCCTTAGCCAGATGTAACCGCGGCCAGCGCATTATTTTCTGTGCTGATGCCACTTCATAATGGCTCTACATATCGGCGACATTGGGTAGCTCTCACAATCGGCATCGCTCTGGAGCAAAACCTTCAATGCGCGCATGACGGCTGCCTTTTTTCCACCGTCGTAATCCTCGACATGAGGGCAATGCCGCGGTTCGTGTAGTTAAGCTCATTTTTCTACATCTGGAATTCAAAATAGCGGAAATAGTGGCACAAATTGAGTGAGCTTTTTTTATTATTTCACAGCAATAGACTTCACATCGACGTAGTTGACTATGATTTAACTGCGGATCATGCTTAACTATGTCGGGCCAGTGAACATATGTTAAGCATGCATCATAATCACCATCATGAACAAGATTGGGTCTATTGCAGGACAAATGCTTTTCCCAACAACTTGCCATTATTCCTGCTTATTTTCGTTCGTCAGTTCTCTGTGCTGAATTCAAATTAAAAATTCTAGTTTAACCTGTAATATGGTTTCTAATTCTGTCGACGTCAGGCGGAATCATTTCATATGCCCGACAATTTTATCATGTCGTTGAGTGAAAAAAAAAAACCTTTTGCTGGGGTTTCGGTTGGCTTTTTCAAGGTGCTTTTTCAAGAAACTACTCGCTGGCAAAGTATGCCGTGTTTATTGTTAACGTCAACTCACGGAGCGACTTCTGCTTCCTCCGGCGTCTGTTCGCGCGTTGACGTGACGTATAAACAGCAGCAGTGCTTTCGCTTTTTCTTTTAACACAAACCAGGCTTATATACTGCATGGTCCGCCAGCAAACTCACCCTCTGTTTAGCCGGAAGCATTGTCCTTTCATGCTATTGGCGGCGATGACGAAGTTGCAAGTGTTTCCTCCGTTGTACGTCGACACGCCCGTTAGCCGTTGTTGTTTGTATCTGGATGATACGGGCGAAGCGCCGCAAGACCTTATCCTGGAGTACTCTGCGAGCCTTTGTGTATGCCGGAGCGAGTTCGTTGTTTTCCAGCTATCTCGCGTGCCAAATACATTGTATACGTGAGCGAGTGCACGCCTGGTGCGGAAAGCGACGTATGGTTAATTTCCTCGGAATGCGAAAGTGTAAACTTACGTTGAGGAAACGCAGTGCCAATAAGGAAAAAAAATTAAAAGTGGTGCAGCTTTCGCACGCGCGCAAACGAGCGAAGCCCTCTTCCCTCGACGCCTTTCCCGTCTTCGTTCCACTGAATATTCAAGGGCGGTGCCCTTCTGGGATGCTGCATGTGTTCGAGAGACCACTGTGTGGTACGGGAATAGGCACGGGAAAGGGTGCACACGCACAAACAGCCTTCCTTTTAAAGTTCGATGATTCGATTATCATCGACCTTCACTCATTGGCTTCACGGTCCAATCAGGAAGCATAGTGGAGTAGACAAAACTGAGAGGCCAATGACCCGTTCTATAAGAAGAGATAAGGCGGAGGGAGAGCCAAGAATTGCGAACAAAAGAGCCTTCTCGAAACGTCATTTCTTCTCGCGAAAGTGGTCAGCGACCTCTGCTGCGATCAACCATCAGTGACGAAGAAAAACTTCATTTTGGTGCTTCGAAAGAATCAGTAAAATAGAGCGAACTGTTGAGGGGCCGGAATGTCTAGTGAAGGCAGAGATAATTGCCTTACGGTAAAAAGTCTCATTGTCTGAAGAAGCGAATCGGTTCTCAGGGGCCCTGCGACAAAGTGCGAGGCTGTCACGAACGCCACCATCCGGTCGTGTATCGTCAAGGATCGCACGAACCACAAGCGACTACTTGCTCCAACGCCCGTGGGAAACGGTTGTTTTGACGGATGCGTGTCTCGCCTCGACATCATCTTGTAGGACGCGTGCAATGAGACGCAGGCGTGGAGGCCCGCTTCTAGAACGAGAGGGAACGTCGTCGGTCGCATTAGTCGAGTTGACGGAATGGCGGCCGCCTCCGTGGCACAGAAGCGACTGACGACCTTCTCCGAGACGAATTAGTGAAGGCCACGGGGTCGAAACGCCGTGTCATTCTAAATTTCAATTTTAGCACTAAGCTTCCGTGTGCGCACTTGCTGCTAGCGCCGGCACTGAGTTTTCTATTTTCAAGAGCAAGTTTGCCCCCCCCCCCCCCCCCCAATATGCAGCAAGTTCTGCGCCAGCCTTTTGTCGGCCTTCCACGTCTGCGTTTCGTGCTGTCGTCTGGTCCACGTGACATTATTCTACTCGAAAACTTTACTGCGGTGTGTCACTTCATGAGAGTTCCTGCGCCATAAAGCTGGCTGCCTCCATTTCATGAACGGCAGGAGATGCGTCAGATTTGCGTTGGAATCCCGAAATTAATCTGGTCACATTTACGACATAACCGTTAAAATAAACAAGAGAATTCCTTTTTTTTTTTAGCAAGCTTCGGTACTTATTTCCGATTTAGCGCGCTACTATTGTTATATCACGCCGTCGTACACTCACATCGCCTAAGCAGTCACAGTATACGGTCGAACTTATCCCACTACGCTTCGTTCTGTTCAGTGGCTAAAAACACAGCATTGCCCGCAATTATTTCTTTGAAAGGACATGATTTAGTTGCATTTGCATATAAACTGCTAATTATTCCACCCTTAACGTCACACATTAATTATCGCGTGCTAGTCTTTATTTACAAACCAATTAATCGTATTGTAAGTTGTGCCTCGATAGCGCTCACGAATCACTGGAGAACACATGCACTCCGGTCACATTTATCCACCACTATAGCTGCACCAGACATTCCAATTAGCGATCGTTCTCATTTTCAGTTTTTAATACAAAAACTACCACGAAGTTTTTATTACAAGGTTACCACAAACTGCGACGTCAGATATATCGTTTCGTTCATACAACAATGCAATTAGAAAGCTTGACCCCTAAGTAGAACAAGAAAAACTATACCAAACTGTACGCACTGTCTGCTTTTTTGTCTATTGTTCTTAGTTCTTGTTTACTCTTTCTGTGTATTTAAGGATCACCTCTAATATATTCTTTGTTTAATTGAAGGACCCCTAACACAACACCTGTGCTGAGACCCTTCTTTACAAAATATATAATGTAAAGCCATTGAATAGCAATAACACATTCTTTATTCTTATTCTGAAACCCGAACAGCACAAAGTAGTGCGCCTGCATCATTTCTAATACATCGTTGTGGACAGCCACGTGACACCAGCCTTGTGCAAGTGCAAGTAGCGTATGGTGGAAATGGCGGCGGCATAACAATGGCCGTATCCATTTTTTTTTATTGTGCAATAAATGGCCGCAGATTGTGCACCGATATCTTCGAAGTTTAAATGATTGAAGCAGCTGCGGTGGCCTGCTGCCACTCATCACCCTGAGGAGGGCTCACTAAGGTTCCTCTCACTTGTTGACGGTAGTCAGGCAGACAGCGAAGAGGGCTCCCAAAAGAAACTGCTTATTTAGGCTGACTCGCGCCCAAAAACAACTGAGTGACCCGGAGGCGGCGACAGGCAACACGCGCGCTCGGCGGTCGTCGAACAGAATGCCCGCCGCTCTCGGCCGTGCTCAATTTAAAGCTGACGACGAACTTTCGAGATACGGCGAGCAAAGTAACCACAACAGTCTCGAACAACGTAGAATCTGCTGCGCCTGTCTGCGATCATTCGAGATAAATCTGATTTCATATTGCATCACAGACACAGTGATAAAGCCGCGTACCGGTGTCAGCCACTGGCCGCGGCGATCGTCGGCGGTGAAAGCCTCCAAGGCACTGCTAAGCTTCTTGCGGACTTCTGACCTGCACGATAGGTTGTGACTTCACCGAACGCTGACTTTTTAGAGTGTCTTCAATTTTCTGTTACTCCCCTTTCTCTTTCATTTTTTTATCCCCTCACCCCCTTCCCCCCCGTGTAGGGTAGCAAACCGATTATTATTCAGGTTAATCTCCCTGCCTTTCCTCTTATTCCTCCTCCTCCTCCTCCTCCTCCGCGTACCGGTGGCATTGTACATGAAATAAACATTACAAAGGTTTGCGGCACCATAGTCAAATGCAAATAGTTCGAAAGCAGTACCTAAACATGCCTCGAATGTAATTAATGTTATCTCGCTTAACGATAGGCAAAAGAAAACGAATTATGCGGCGATTTCAGGGTGCACCGCAATGGATATGCAATGTACCAATTACCAAAGTGCCGATGAGCGCGTTTACTGCAAGCAAGAATGTACAGGCAAGGCAACATTCGGCCTGTGCGGATAAATTGCTAGATATATGATGTGGACAGGTCTTGCAAAAAAAAAAAAAAATGTTTCAGAGGCAGGGTTTCATTTTCCTTTTTTCGTTAATTAAGCATGCGGCCTAAGTTGGGGCTGCTCAGACGAGGACGCAGCCGACGCCGCTCTGGGCGAACAAAAGGCTAAAGTACAGAGCCTCGTTGACGTCACTGCCTGCGTGACGCGGTCGGCAATGCGATTGCTTCGACGCGAGCCCGCTGGTCCAAGCACGCGGCTGGCAGGCACGGACAGATGAGCGACGCCAGCCCCGCGCGTAAGTGCCGGCAAGAGTAACGAACAGCGAGACAAGAGCCGACACTCGGCCCAAGCGTGGCTCCTCATCGCCGCGACTTGTATACGAGGCGAGCTGGAGAGGCCGCACATGTTCGCGCGGGGGGGAGGCAGTGTGCGTCCTTTCTTCGCACCGGGTAAACACTGCGTCCTCGCGAGCCAAGACCACCGGCGTTTTAGCAACACTGATGCCGGGTCAATAAACAAGCCACCGGGCGGAGGCGCCGGTTCCACGACTTAAGCGAGCCGCGCTGAAGACCTGGGCGTGTTTGGCTGCGCTTTGCTGGCCATGGCCTCGTGTCGGGTGTCTCTCTTGGCTCGTGAAGGAATGGCAGGTGGGAAGAGATGCGGGAGGGAGAGTACACTCCGACGCCTTGGGTGTGTTTGCGCAGTTCAGTCTGCACAAGTGATCTGTTTACAAGGGGTGTTCCAGGCGGCGGCCAAAAGAAAAAAAAAAAGTTTGAAAGCAGCGGGGCAAACGGCGCTCTCAATGTTTGGCTGCTCCAGAAGCTTTTTATGCGCTGATTGATCAGTCGCTCAGTTGACGTTGTTCAGTGCTTTAAGTGCAATAAATAACTTCATATTTGCCAAAGGAGACAGATGCTAAGCTTGATGATATGAGCTAGTTTGTTTTTAATAAGGGTAATAATGCCTAGGTGCTTGGCTACGGTTTTAAAAAAAATGCACCTGCAAAAGCCACATGAAGACGAAGGTATGAAGAAACCTTGAAAAAAAAAAAGCAAGACGGTCTATACTTCTGCAGCACCATTCCGAGCGGACAGCCCTATAAATAGCTAGTCATGTTGAATAATGCCGGAATTTTTGTGAGGCCCTAGGTTGCATGCCGAACTTCTACTCGGGGTGCCCTACTACAGTGTTAATTCCGGTGAAATGGCATTTGCTCATCCATCTGCCGCAACTGAGTCTTCACCGGAAACAGAAGTCGCGGCAGCTTCTGCTATTAATCGCATCACAGTACCGTTTCGTCTGCCGCAGCCCCCGCGTGCTGATATTAATAAACGGAGCGAAGGCCATCACGCGAAATTCTGGCCGACTCACTGGGACCTGCGTATACAGAGTGATTGAGCTTGGTTGAAATGCTTCGTCAGTTTCCTCTTCCGTCTAATATGCCTGGATTCAAGTCCGGTTCAAATCCCTCATAAAAGATCCAGCAGCATAACCTGCTAGGCGACCAGCAGACGTTTATGGTACTTGTGAATTGCCAGCAGCCAACTATTCGTGAACAATATGCAATTCCTCTTTTCTCATCACATAGGATTGGGCAGTTTGACAGGAGGGTGAGAGCTGTACCAGTGGTAGAGTTAGGGGTCTGCGTGTCAGGAGAACGGCTCGTTTTACGTGTCACCGGCACACTTCGTGGCTCGCCAGTGAATTCCCTGGAAGGGGGATATTCTTTCTTACTTCCCGATGTAAAGTGAGCTCAGGAAGCAATGTGCATACCATTAAATTCCGGGCGCCTCCGTGGCGTCTGTAGGTATGTGAGACCAATAACAATTAGCGACTTCGCTGTAGCGGTCATGGGTTACCACGCTCTTGGAGCGAAGCTTTTAGTGGAGTCGGATGCTCTGCGTTTAAGAGCGTCGGCCAGGTGCGCTCGCTCGGGGGGAAAACTAACAAGCACACTCTGGCGCCATTAACTGCAGAGACGATCAATCTTCCTAATTCGCATTCAATCTGAAGCTGCCACGCCTCAATCATGGGATGGGCTCGTTAGGCATGATACTCGAGAATTGTATTCCGTGTGCGCGTGTTACAAGCAGTACTGCCGCCGATATAATTGAGGGGTTTCACGATTAGGGTGCCATGTGCGGTTAAAAGCTAAGATGGAAAAGTCGGGGCGTTGCTTCTCTCTCCGTAGTGGCTCCATGAGGAAGCTTATGCTCTGGGCACGAGGCCAAATTGTTACTGCGCAAACAATTTATGCGATCGCCTCTCTGACCCGGTTTTCAAGGCACTATCAGCGCCTCAAAACAGTTGGGCTTTGACGTACTGAAATTTCGTAAGGGCTTATCTAGGGGTATTCATTCGGTTTTAAATACCTGCGCAGAATCCGAGCCAATCTTGTAACTAAAATACCGTCTAGGCTGATTTACAAGTTGTGTTGCCACGACGTGAAAGTGACCATTCTCTCTTTGTTTGTCACTGCTGCTTAGTCAGTCTTATTGCGCACTATCTTGTTCTCCATGTTCCAAAGGGGGAGAAAGTGGTCAATTGCTCCTTTCACGCCCCGCGGTGAGACACCGGCTGGAGTGGTGCCGTGAACTTCACATGACTGCGCGTTGTCAAAACAGCCGTCGAGACATTGCACAGAGGCGGCGGCGAGCTCGTCAAGTGTCTTGGTGGTCGGAATGCGTGGCTTCAAAATGTTTTCGTCGTGTACACCACAATGATATGAAATGGTTTCGTGAAAAACCACGTGTGTATGCTATGAGATGTAATATATATATATATATATATATATATATATATATATATATATATATATATATATATATATATATATATATATATATATATATATATATATATATATATATAAACTAGGAGGACGCTTAAGCTTCGCCTAAAGAGAAGAGTAGACGCGACAGCACCTTCTCCTTTTTTCTTTTTATTCCTTTTCTTTCTCATTTTTCACCGATTATAAATCCACAATCACATTCCCGATAACCAATCACTAATCACAATTATCGATTCCAACTACCAATCACTGGCAAGGTTAAACTGCACGACACACTACGCCACTACAGACTCTTACACGTACACACCATTTTCAGTACAATGAAGCCCCATAACATCGCATTTTCATTCCACGCGATTTCTAGTTAGCATATTTATATGTGTTTTTTTATTTATATAACATCAGTACATACCAAACACACGTTGCTAAGTCATACACACCACAACGCGTTCGCTAGGTGCCCGTCTAACACGTTTGAAGCAACAGCGTGCGTTGTTGTTTAGGTGTGTCGTATTATGCATTGTGTTCATTTGCGATTGTTTTCTTCGTGGTTTGCACATAGTTCACGTAGGCAGAACATTGCTTCGCTGTAATAGATACCAAGTTTAGAAAAGTAAAAAAAAGCCTTCGTTGGTCTGTGCGTTGCGTGCCCTCCTGGCGCGCAGCGAGATTTGGTTCCAACCCCATTGCTGTCTAATTTCTTTTTTCATTTGAAACATTCGGGATTTTTTACGACTGACGCAAGACGACGGACGACGACGCCGGGTTTTCAGCAGAACGACCTCCTTACGCTACCTCGTGAAACTAGGCGAGTTGGAGGTGATCCATGTTCACACGGTGGAGATAACACGCACGAGAGGCAGATATATACGGAAACCACCTTTTCATCACATTGTCCACGTCCGGCCTTCAATTGGCGCATTAAATATTCGGTACACGCGCTCACTGCCAGAGATGTTTTACTTGACGCTAAAAGGGTACTATCGCGTTCAAAAGTTTGCGGGGCGCGAGTGAGCGGAAAAAGGTTCATGGTAGGCAGAGCTACAATTAACTTTTTTTCTGAAAACACGCCTCTCGTAATCATCGTCGCTCATTACCATTCGTCCACCACAGAAATAGTAGTCCCTTTCGTGTATCGGTCTCCAAACCCTGTTGATCATTGCAATGTCGACTTTCGAGGGAAAAATGTATAATACGAAAATTGATGAAATCCTGCAGTGGCCGTTCGTCATATCAGCAACGCTGCGCGTATGCGTTATGGATTCCGGGCGCCTGTAATCTGCCACGCGTTTTTTTATTGGAGGGACAAAGAAATCGTTCGAAAACGGGATAGCAGCCAGAGTGCCGGTAAGGATGCCTACAAACAGCTATCGCACTGTGGATAATTGTGACCTTTGAACATGTGTTGCATGAGGACCGCACTCCAAATAACACGGCGATTTGATTTTTGCCTAAAGCATCAATGAAGCTACGACTTGTTCTGACTCTGAATGTTTGCTTTCATGCGAGCAGTTTTGGTTTGGCTTGGTTTATTGGGGTTTAACGTCCCGAAGCAACTCAGGCTATGAGGGACGCCGTAGTGAAGGGCTCCGGAAATTTCGACCACCTGAGATTCTTTAACGGGCACTGACATCGCACAGCACACGGGCCTCTAGAATTTCGCCTTCATCGAA
Organism: Amblyomma mixtum; assembly: GCF_055824585.1. Lineage (NCBI taxonomy): Eukaryota > Metazoa > Arthropoda > Arachnida > Ixodida > Ixodidae > Amblyomma > Amblyomma mixtum. The sequence goes on from NC_143014.1 coordinate 31,307,215, forward strand.
ATTCGGCCGCCGTAGCGGGGATCGAACCCGCGTCTTTCGGGTCAGTAGCCGAGCACCATAACCACTGAGCCACCGCGGCGGCAGTAATGCAGAATAATAAGTACATTTGTTGTAAGCCTTAGTATACAATGTTAGCTAAACTGTTACGGAAGCGCAGGTTGTCTTGAATGCAGGCTGTCGATCCGGGATGGTGGTTCCAATCTGCTGATGTACGGGGAATGAACGACTGAGAACAAGCTTTTGTTCTCTTTCGGGTTCTCTCTTTCGGGGTTGTTATCTTTCGGGTCAGCAGCCGAGCGCCGTAACCACTGAGCCACCGCGGCGGGGCGAGCAGTTTTCCCTCTCATTGTTTGCTTGCGAACGAGCTCTATCCTATCAGGCTACGCTAGCTAATTAGATTTCTAACCAGATGTCTTCTTCTGCCAGCATCCAGCCCCCGACAAAGCAATTTTCCCATACCAAGCAGCAATGGTTTATTTTTAACAGGCATATACATAATTTCGTGCAAATTGTCACAAAGGTTGCAAATTGTTAAACCAGCATTCAATCAACATTCCATACCATGCTCGAGGCTGTCACGTCATATCGCTACCTCGGAATTCATATATCTTCCTCTCTAAATTGGTCGCTCCATACTAACGCCATAATTAGCAATGCTAACAGCATGCTAGGGAATACCTACGCCGGAGTTTCTGCAATTCCCCTACCTCCCTAAACTCATGTTATATAAAACCCTTGTCCGTAGTAAACTAGAATACGCTTCTGCAATTTGGGACCCCAGCTACGCAAATTTAATTAATGCGCTTGAGCTTGTACAAAATAACGCCGCCCGTTTCATCCTACTTAACTTCAATCGTACTGCAAGTGTCACCTCCATGAAAAATGCGCTCAACCTCCCACGTTTAGCCTCCCGTCGAAAATTTTCACGGTTACGTTTATTTCATAAATTTTTTTACAACTGTCCCTATCTACACAATGAAATGATACCTCCCCCTTCTTTCACCTCTCCACGGCTAGATCACGTTCACAAAGCGCTATAACGTCGCACGAAACAAAAGCTTGTTCTCAGTCGTTCATTCCCCGTACATCAGCAGATTGGAACCACCATCCCGGATCGACAGCCTGCATTCAAGACAACCTGCGCTTCCGTAACAGTTTAGCTAACATTGTATACTAAGGCTTACAACAAATGTACTTATTATTCTGCATTACTGCCGCCGCGGTGGCTCAGTGGTTATGGTGCTCGGCTGCTGACCCGAAAGACGCGGGTTCGATCCCGGCCGCGGTGGCTGAATTTCTTTGGGGGAGGAATTCTAGAGGCCCGTGTACTGTGCGATGTCAGTGCACGTTAAAGAACCCCAGGTGGTCGAAATTTCCGGAGCCCTCCACTACGGCGTCTCTCATAGCCTTAGTCGCTTTGGGACGTTAAAACCCATAAACCTATTCTGCATTACTTTTGTTTACTTTCGTTACCTTTGTTTGTTCTCTTACTTTGGCCTTACAACTTATGCTTACTTCTTGTACTGAATTGTATAACCAGGAACATGACGCTTGTACGCTGAATTTTTTTTGTTTTTGTTCTCTTTCTACAATTTGTAACCACTCCCCTCTGAAATTCATTTGGTCCTGAGGGTATCAATAATAAATAAATTAAATAAATAAAGGGGTCGTGAAGTATTAGTGCGAAAGTACTATTCCTACGGGTAAACCCCAAGCAAGATCTGGCGATGTATGGGGGTTCGTGCCAAGAGCATAGCAACGGCGACATGCCAACCGCATCGTCATATCAGTGAAATAAATAGGTAATAAAGAAAACATATAATGCCGGAATGGTGATTCGTATCCTCGAAGGCGCGAACAGATCAGCTTCGCTGGCCATAGCACGAGAGCACTATGCACGCCGCAGTCGATCAAGCCTCGTGTTACACCGCAACACCCTCGCGCTGTGCATGGCACATTAGGGTCTTCATGAACTTCCATCTGCGGCGCGAACCGGTCAGAGCAGCTTAACCTCGATCAGAGCTTAACCTGGGTCTTAACATCGTCGCCACACGTGCCGACGACCCAGCAAAGCAAAACCATGAGCCACTCACGCTAAGCACATGCTTTCGCACGCCTACTAGGTTCAACTACGTAAAATACCTACCATTTTGTTTTGTTTTTTCTCGAAAATGCGCAGCGAACGTGTTCTTGCTGGTTAGCATAAAAAACAGTTTATTAGCGATATGAACGAAGCCAAATTCTCCCGAAACAAAGCCCACTTTCAGTAAAAGCTGCGAGTTCGTCATGTACGCATTTGTACATAGTGTCACGTTGTAGTGACGGCAGTCCAGCGGTCAGGAAGACACCAGAAATACTTGCAAACGAAGCTCTTTATTTGGGCTGACTTGCGCCTGCAAAAGAACTGACTCACTCGGTGGCGGCGTAAGCAACAAGCGTGCTCGTCAATCGTCGAACTACGAATGCCCGCTGCTCGCGGCATCGTTCAATTTAAAGCCGGCAAGGAAACTTCCAGATAACAAGACAAGATCATCTACAGTAATCTGGAAAAACCTAGATGCAGCCTTTCATGGCTGCGATCAATCGAGATTAGTCTGGTCGCTTCTCGCGTCCCGAACAAAAGTGATAAGAACCCTTTCCTGCAGCCTTGAGCGTGAACGAACAAACACTACAATGACACGTGGCAATAGCATCTAAAATTAATTTTTCATGTCTTTTCTACTGTCTCTGCATCGCAGCCTTTACGAGGTTGGGTAGAACTAGCTCTATTTACACCTGAAGCAAAGCACGATAGCCAAGTGAGTTTGCTTGACGAGAGTCACGCGTCAGCAACAAGGAGCACGCTGTTAAGTAGCGAAAGAGAGAATAAGACAAGGTTGGCGTGTTTTTCCCTGCAACCAAAAAACCTCTTCGTCTTGCTCGTGTTCTGTTTGGCTTCATGCCTGTCACTGCGCGCCTGGACGGTTTACTGCCTTCAACCACGACCACTGTGATCATGTTCTTTGAAGCAGGCGCTGTTCGGTCGATCATACAAGGCCCCGTTCGGATCTCGCGCATCGCTCTTCGGATTACACATTTCGCTGCACATCTCACGCTTTCGCTTCTTCAGCCGGTCAGTCGAGCCACTGCGCAACCCGCGGTGGTTCGCGTCCTTGAGCTCATTCGCTCTCCCAACACTGCTGTCCGAACCTCTCCCCCGTGCAAATTTCGCCCGCCGCTCTGATCGGTGGTGGCAGCACGGCTTTTGAGCAGCTTGTTCGCGCTTAAAGGAATCGATCCCTGAAAGTGATCGGCTCGGTACGCGATCACAGCGCGCGACAGCGTCCTGCACGGACGCTTCGACGTGTGCAGCTCCCGCCGTGCATCGTACTTCATCGCGTCGTATTTCAGCTTTTCAGCGAGCGGGTACAGGGCCTTTTTTGCTCTCTATTTTAGCGCGTGCACTGAATCCGTAGCGTGTACACTCGCGCGGTGAGGGAATGGGCGCGCTGTGTGCAACAAACGACTTCCTCGTTTACCGGCGATCGGCGCCATGCAGGCAGCCTCGCGGGCACCCGCGCCGCGCAGGTCTGGCAGGCTGGCGCCAGATCGCGCCTGGATAATTACGTCAGCCTCGCCGCGCGAATCTCGAGGCGGTGGAACTGTACGCGCGGCGAGTCGGGGGCCGTGTGTCTTTTCGGCAGGCAGCGAAATCGCGGCGCACGATCGCAGTCACGTCGGCGCGGCGTTGCGAAACGAGCTGTTTGTACGTAGCTTGTGTAACCTAACAAGCGGAGACTTGCTTCTGAAACAAACGATTACTCGTGCCTCATAACTTCTCGAAGACGAAGTGCGGCAGTCGGGGAGAGGATGGCTTCCGGCTACAGGGGTCAATTTAAAGTTGACAGTCAACTGAGCGGGAAGAAAATGGCAATAAATCGCTTGCGGTGTATTGCGTCGCTTTTCCGGGGTGCTGTTTCAGGAACGCCACCAGTCTTGCAACTCCGAGCAATGTAAGGTGAAGAAATAGCGCTCGACCAAGGCGCATAGGTGACCAACTGAGGAATGTAGTCGATGATTCTGCAGCGTGGTGTACCGTGGCGTGGTGCCGCAACGAAGCATCGGACACGCGACATCGCACTTGAATAGGTTTGTGTCTAAAACCCGGCGTCTGAACGGCACAGAACCTTTACCTTTGGAATGGAGGTTGCTATCGCGAATCCAAATCATATTTTATTGGAAGCATAGGGCGGAAACAAGCTGACGCAGCTGCGTTCTTGGGCAGGGCGCCCCCAGAGAGGCGTGCGAAGTGTCCTTGCGTGCGGCATGTTTACTGCGAGCTTGTAAATTTCCAGTTTTTGGCGAGCTGTTTGTGCATTGAGGGCAGAGGAGCAACGCTCTAGACATGACCTACGGGCTCATCTTTGACTCCAACTCCTTGATGCTCAAGGGAGTGTTAAATTTGTGTTGGTGCTGTTGGAGAAGCCCGTATACAAGGGCGTTGCTGGTGAATGTAGCCTGAACCGTGGAGGGCAGAATCAGAAGAAGCGTGCTTTTTCCTTCACCTTCGGCAGACTACGCCATTTTTTTACCTAACAAAATGAGCCGGCTCATGAAGAATTGCGGGCGTTAATTTACAGTGGCAAGTGAATTCGACACAACCGAACTGTAGCGAATTCTGTGTACAAATAGCGGATGCTGTCGTGTAATGAACTTGGTAGCCTCGTGATTCCAGCACAGAGTTCGTACGTCGGCCATAGCAGGATATATAGCGCACATAGCTTTTAAAAGGAAAATGAAATTGGAGGGGACACTTTAAGGTTAAGAAGGGATAGCTTAAGTGGGTTAACACCCATACATGCAGAATTGGTTATCTACTTTACATTCATAGATTCCTGGGAGTCCTCATGCCACTCCTGGCGCAGTGGTGCAGCCGTTGAGCGATGCGCCACTGCGCTGCGATGGCAGGTGCTGCCACCGGTGGGGCTATGCTCTTTAGTGCACCTTTAACGCTATCATGTTAATACTTTCTTATTTTATATCGTTCCTGCCTGTTTAATGTACACAAGGACAGTAGTCCTCGAAACTGCCTTTGTTCAGTGCATTCATTTAACGCCGCTCAGATCTATGGACGATATGCTGACATGTTTTCTGGCTGGCGACTATCATGCACTGACCTCCATCTGAGTGTAACGAGGACAGGTACAGGAGACGAAGCACGATGCAGGACAGGCGCTTTTCGTCTCGTCTTCCTTTTTGTTTTGGCTTCTACTTAGATCGATTCCTATCGGACTGCCCGACTGTTCACGTCAATATACTAGTCTGACACCTCCACGTGAGGTATCTGTACTGCTTATGTTACGGTTGAAACATTGAGCATATGTTTAGACATGATTCAGTGTTCTCCATAAAATTATCTATATGGAATAATTTTAGGGTTTTTAACCACGCCCAGTGCTAATAAAATCGCCTCTCCCTAACCATCCGCTTCCCGGTCGCTCTCTTCCTATACAACACATACCGTCGTCCCTGTCTGGCACGTCATGGCGCACGATGTTTCATGCGCCTTCGCTGAGGGTGACAGATGCCTTAATTGAGATGCTCTATACCTGATGCCGCGCCGTCTGAGTTGACTCCCATCATAATTATGCAGACTCTAAATCCCAATACCTGGTAGTTTAAGGTTCCACTGAACAAAATGCCGTTCGCCGTCTCAAAAGAGAACTATAGACAGAAGCGATAGGTGAACATCCTGATTAGCGTTTGCACGGCACTAAGAATCCATTTTGGTCGGAATGAGTGAAAGGTTCGACCAGGCATAATCAGGGTCATCCTGCTCAGTCACTACACCGACGGAGACTTTCATGGCGGGGCGGCATCTCAGCGGCGCTTTCTTTCGCCGTACACCCGCGCCTTCGTCGTCGCCCGCGGCGGGCTCTCTAGACGCGGGTGGCCGCCTCGCCGCTGTCAGACGGCACGCAGCTGCCGCAATCACCGCGCGCCTCTCCTCCAGCCATTCGGATCGTATAACTTAACCGGGCCGCCGTTATGCATGCGCCGCAGTGCAGTTTTCTTCTAGGAACGTTTCATCTCCCGGGCCGTCAGCGCCGTCGCGACGGCCCAGTCATTGGCCGCGGCGCCAATTCATCACGGCAGCTCCGAAGAGTGCTCGCTCCGGCCGGCAACGGCGCAAGCTGCCCCGCCGGCGTGCGGCCTTCTTGACCGAAGAAGGCACACATATGCCCTCGAGCCACCGTTCTCGAGAAAGCGTCACGCGAGCGGCACGGACAAGAACGCGCGGTTGCGAACCGCAGCGCTGACTCACGAATTCCGCTTTCATTTTCTTCGCGCCCGCCCTGCGGGAGCAGTGACTTCGGGCCCGGCCAAAGTAAACAGCGACTCCTCTTTGCCGCGGAAAAGAGAGCCGAGGCCACTGGCTGACCCTTTTCCACCGAAACCGTATTCATTTCATGGCTCCCAGCTCAACTCTGTCATATATGAGGCACAGCGTTAAGATACCACGGTCCCCGCCACCTTGGGTTCAGCGGCGAAACGCCATAGCCACTAAGCCGCCGAGGCGGGCCCAGTTTTTCGTAATGCGCGCCCTATGTCGACCAGTATGATCAGGTGTCCGAGCTAAAGATAACCAAGCTTTTAAAAAAGACGGAGTGCCCTCGCCCCGTGAAACCCAAGTCGGCAGTATTTTTTCGTTCTTCGAGGTTAATTAGTAAAGACTACTGAAATCGGTTTTCGACTTCCGGAATAAAGTTTCAATTGAGAAGTTGTCGATGACCTTGAAAAAGAGGTGGCTTGCACCACGTAGCTTTATTTCCCGGCTTTGCTGCCACGTGACATCTGCTGGCGCATATCTCTGGCCCTGTGCACACGCAAAGCCCAGTCGGGGACACCGCCCTAGAGGGAAGCAGATTTCGAACTCTGAGACGCGTCGACGCTGAAGCAGCCCCGCTGTCACGTGGAAGCTTTTAGATTTTGTGAGTTAGATATTCAGGCCGGTAAAAAGAGAACTAATGTACGGAAATGGCACCTTGGTGCAAACATCTCAGCCAGCTGTTCAAGATGACCCACAAGTTATAAATTTGCACTTTATTCCTGAACGCAACAATTGAAAAGTTGTCTAATTAGTATGTACTAATCAATTAACTTTCGACACCGAACAAATACTGCAGACCAAGCTACGCGACGTTGAACAGTCCTCACTTGGTTTCAATGTGCCAGGACACTCGCTTTTTTTTTATTTAAAACTTGATTACCTTTAGATCGGCGACATGCAGAGCGGCAACTGTGGGAGGTGCTCCCAGAACCCTGTGACGTCATAAGCTGATAGCCTTGGACATTGGCTTATTTACTTTGTCATGCTTTAATGCGGTCAAATTTTTTTCTCTCACCTGCAGCCGTTTGTATTGCACGTTTTGCTGAAAATGTTAACTTGAGTGAACGATGAAAACTGCAAAGCAAACGCCCGCCGTCCTCTTTTCTCCCGCAGGAGAGCGCAGTTATTTGAAAGAGCAGCTTCGTAGATGCCCTTTTTCGAATCATAAGAAGCTGCTACGGGATGCACTCTCGTTGACAGCGCATTCCGCAATCACTGCTCTCGGCTGACATCATATTCAAAATACCATCAAATGGCAGTGGCCTGCCCTTAATGGAGTTAAAATGTGACCGCGCGGCTGCATGAAAAGGAATGATACTCTATGGTAGCGACGGCGTAAACCTACTCATATGCTCGGCACCGTAGAGTCTGGCCACAGTAGCGACGGGAAGATGCAGTGTCTTCCATACTAGATCTTTCGCGGAGCGTCCACTTGCTTGAGTCCGCACGTAGCGCGATACGGAAGTCACGGCCGTAAAAATACATTTGCGACGGCAACATTTTGGATCCGCCAGAATGATTTATAACAATACTACCGTATCGTCTAATTTGCAGGAAGTCGGTGAAGGCCCCGGTAGGGGGGGAGGGGGCTGGCCTTGAGCATCTGGCAACCTACGCTCGAAAAACCACATTACGCGATGGCTGTAGCGAATCAAGTAAAATCTGCTAGACTAATTCCCATCAACCGAGACAACGATCTTGAATCCTTTTGCCGCGTGCTGTGCCTGAAAACAGATGTGGGCGATAATTGGACTCCGTGTAGTCCTTGGGCTCTCAAGATAACTGTGTCATCAGCCAAAACGATAAACGTACCCGCGCTTTTAATTATATATAAAAAAGGAAGTATTTGTGTAGGAAAGACTTTATAAAATAGCGTTTTTATGTACGTTCTAATTAGACACGGTATGATGCGCGAGAGCCATCAAGTGTAATTTTCCAAGACCCGTTGGCGTAAACACCTAGTCGATGTTGCTGCGTGCACTCAAAAACAAAACAAAAAATATTCTCTCTCGCGATGCTTCTGAGGCAGTTCTTTAAGGTTCACAGATACTAAAAGGCCTTCGCTGTCGCCAGAATTTTTTTCTGTTTCCCTGCCAAACGTACGAAGTACTCTTTATTCGTTGCTGCGAAGCATAAGCACGCCCTAATGCCGCTTGTAGAAAAGAATCCCACTTTGATTTGGCCAAATCTTTGCATTTCAGAAATATTTACGCTGCATAATCTTCACTTTTTTTTTTTTCAGTTAATACTGGTCGGCACGGTTTCCCTCAGAAATAGCGTTGTCTTTTCTTACCTTACGTCCTCAGTATACCATCGGTTTATAGGGGCCTTTTGGCCCCGGCCCTCCGTCATTGCGCGTCTTTGGCAACCTATGCGCGAGCCGTGCGAGAGCTTGTCTAAATTAAGAAGTGCTGGCTGCATGCCATTAATTCAGTCGTAGTCCTATTTCTCTTAGCTATATTCTCTGAGGAGGTGGTTAATCCATGGATATACGTCCACCGCAATATTTATTTCCTCTTTTCTCTCTTCTGTTTGTTTCTTTGCAGTGGCAACAGCCATGGTCGCAGTTTCGTGCACCTATCATCACGAACGTCACCCTCACACAAGAAGGTAAGTCACGCGTGCCTATAGCGCTTACTTTGAACGTTCTATTTTTTTCTGTAATTTCAGTGCATAGCTTTTCGTATATCTCTGCGCTGAGGACCACATGCCAGCCTGCCTGTTTAAGAGGGGCCTACCCATGTCACTGTTCCTTGCGATGCTGATCCGCTGCTACGGGTAGGAGCATTGTGCCGCTCAAGGAAACCCTATTCATGCACAGCCTAGCGAGCGGTGTCCCCATCGCCGAGTGCCGCAACCGACCGGAGCAAATTTTCCTCCACCTTCGATTCGTACGTGGTCTATCGCGCGTTTTCATCCTATGTGCATTCCTTCGCGGCCGACCGGCTATAGTTATCTTGATGGTCATGCTAGATCTGGTTAGGCGGCATCTTACCGGAATAGGCGCTGACTGGCTATTGCGGTATGGAAAGCGACGCCCTCTCGCGTATATCAGCGAAAGATTCCTGACTCTAATTTGATGTTCTGATGTCGTTCCTCTTCATTGCGGACTTTCCGCCGTATCGAAACTTTTATTTACTTTGACGATGATCTTCGGGAGGTTTAAGCGCGTCTTCGCCGTCCTTCCTTAATTATTATTTTTGCTCAAGAAAGAAGCGCTGACGTGTGCTTGCACATCGTCGCTTAGGGAAAAAAAGCGGCGGTCGTGACTCCTCAGAGCCACTAATAATGATCTCGGTAAAAAAGATGTATTAGTGAAAGTAGCTATTAGTGAATGTCGGAGCAATCCGGGGGCACATTTTGCGACAATTATTTTTACCAACCGTTTATTTCCTCTTTTTGCTGTTTGTTGTTGCCGCCTCCGGCACCAAAGGCAGCATTCACCAATGGTAAAGAGGCAAATTAATGAGCGGGCAAAAGCATCGCAACCAGGTGCGGCCCCTCTCGGAAGGCGGGTTGCAGTTTAGCGCGACATCGTTAAGGATGCCGTTCTACAGAAAATCCAGCGTCGTCGTCGGCGTCTTCAGCGAAAAATCCCCTTAGAAGCAACCTTGAACCGCTTACACAGCGCCATATTTGAACTGGAAGAAAATTGAGATGAACTAGTTGGACGCTGTAATGCGCCAATCACATAAAAGAGAACTTGGTATCCCGGTCAACGCGGGAGCAGAAAGAGTACTACTAAACATGGGCATTCACAACACCGTAGGAGAAATTATTGAAGGCCATTCGATTCCGCAGAGGCCACGGCTATCAGGAATCAGGACGAGAAGGGACGTGCTCGATAGACTAGGGATCCCATGGTCAACGGAGTACAGAGAGGACTTGGGAGATCAGCACAGAAGCAATATCGAGGTGCGGCCCGTTCCGAGAAACATGCACCCGGAATTTCACAACGAAAGGAGAAATGCTAATGCTAAGGGGAAGGCCATCAGGGGAACATGGGGCAGAATGAAAGAGGCAATTTACGTGGACGCGGCGGGATCAGTCAACGGGATAACTACCATGGCATGCACGGATGCGGAAGGGAAATTAGTTAACTGGACACCGGTTTGATGCCCGGGAATCGCCCAGGCGGATGAGGCGGCGGTTGCTTTGCCGACGGCTTCCCGGAAGCTGTCTTGTGTAAGTGCAGACTCTCAGACTGCATGTCGGAATCCTACCAGTGGAAGGATTGGTAAATACGGAATGTTAATGCTCCAAAGCAGAAAAAAAAATACTAAGTCCATAGTCAAATGGATTCCAGCACACTCTGGGGATGCTGGAGACGAAGGCGCTCACGCCGCTTCCACGCGCTAATACCCCAGGTCCACCAACATTCGCAGGAACATAATTATTCAGAGCCGTTATTAAAGGTGCACTGATGAGGAATATGAACTCGTCTTTTTGCCGCGGGAACTCGATCTACACGTTCTGAGCGTCCTTAGAAACTTCGACTTATTGCCCTGTGTGGCTGATTTTCCTAATTAAATCGAATTAACGTCCGGCTCCCGCCTTTATTTTTTGAATTCTGCCCGTACGGTGGGCAAAGTCGACCAACGCGTGGAGTGCCTTTCAGCCAGCTCCGTGGAGGCTTTGCTTTCGCTTTATTTTGTTTTTTATGTTTCCGTGAATAAGTAATGAGCCCGCCGAAATAAAAATACGCGAGAACTATTTGCTTCTACGGATTACTACGTATTACTCCGCCGACGGCAGAGCGGCAAGCCGCCACGGTATATGCTGGGTGAAAGGCACTCCACGTGTTGGTCGACTCCGCCCACCGTACAGGGAGAATTCAAAAAAAAAAAAGGCGGGAGCCGGTCGTTAATTCGATTTAATTAGGGAAATCGGCCACACAGGGCAATAAATCGAAGTTCCTAAGAATGCTCGGAACGTGTAGATTGAGTTCCCGCGGCAAAAAGACGAGTTTAGATTCCTCTTCACTGCACCTTTAAGGTAGAGGGATTTACTCTAACATAAGGAAAGCTTATGCCGAACTAGACAAAATCTAAACAGGGAGCAAAAGGTCATCCTAAGAAATTAGCAATCAAATACTTAAATCAACCCAGTCAAATTCAACTGTTTCCAAATTCGTACGACCGCATTGCTCCTTCTGCGGTGAAGTGGCCGACATATACCACATGGTATGGGCCTGCCAGAAAAACCCGGCTATGCAAAGAATCAATGACCCAACAAGTGAGTTCTGGGAGGCGTCGCTGTCCAGCTCACATTCGGAAGACCAGCTGGCGAACCGGGCAAGAGCGGCGGAAAAAGCCCATCGGCTCCTCCTGGAATGAGAGTCGACCTAACAAATCTCGATTTAACAAACCTAAACGGGCCACCTAGGTGACGTGACCTTGAGGCGTCATCACAACCTGCCGACCGGATTGGGGCCAAACTTACCACCGTGGCAGGTGGTAGTTAAATTTTCTGGTCGCGAGAGTTTGCTCGTGAAGGGCAACCTGGGCCGCACAAGCCCCGCGGGTGTCGGCACCTGCGGATCATCGCTTAACCCTTGCACCACTGCGGCAGGATTGGTATGAGGACTCCCAGGAAGTGTCTCCTCCATTTTTTTTTTGTCAAAGTGTGCTCTCTGCTTTAAAGCAATCGTTCCGACCACGCCGTCTATTCGCGAGGTACTGGACTCGTATGGCATCGAACCGCAGTTGCCTGTGTAATTAGAATCGCAAAACTCGAATCCAGCGTTATAAAGCAATATCACGCATAGAATAGGTATGGCAGCTCTGTCCAGCCAGGGCTTATCTCTTACCGCACAGTAAGAATGCATAATGTCGATACACTCCAAGTCTTAATTAGTTGTTGTCAGCGCATTAAGGAGGCTAAAGGGCAGTCGGCACGGCAAATCTAGGACGAAATATACAGGGAAACTTGAGCTCCACGTTACCTAATGGACGCAGACGGACGCAGAAAGTTTTCCGAATGAAAATATAAATGAAAAGAAAATACCGAGGCTTTATGTACGCAGCGATGAAAATACTCTCGACCTTGACATTGAGTCACCTCTCGTCTTGACTTGAAGCAAGCAGCCAGCAGGCCTGTGTGGTCGGGAATTTTGAGCCAACGAATGGCACGATGTGTATCTCACGTTGGTGTGCCCACCAACATTAAACAACAGAACCGCAAACTTACAAGAACCGGGTGCCGGGAGCTCGATTTCTGGAACACCGGCGTCGCAGTATATATAGCCACGCTGTTTTGCGGTCTTTCTTCTTTTCATAGTGCTATTTTTTTACGCTATGAGTGCAGACTGAGTGATTGTAGAATGCAAAAAGCGTTTATCATTTCTCTGTTTTTTCCTTTTTATTTCAGATCCCATACGGAGCGGCACAACTTCCTAGGCAATTTTCTACTTAATGGTATGGAATCCGCTGCTCTTTACTCCACGGAGAAGCTTTATCAGCACACCTTTTTGGCACCTACAGCCTTAAAACTTTATCTTCCCAGCGCGTTTCGAAGCCAGCAACACGCATGCCTAGAATGTCAATGTGGAATACATATTAGTGATCGCACTCCATCTTTATGGTGACATGTAAAGGTTCATACATTTTCAGCAGGGAAAGTCGTTTTTCCCATGAAGAGGCCAACTACAGACGCGGGGCCGCTGTTCCTTGGTTTCTTTCTCCTTATTCCAGCTCACGGTTTTTTCTCTCTCTAAGAGCTGTGGAGGTGAGCGCAAGAAGCAAAGGGAGCAGCTGTAAGCTTGTCGTACGAGTGCAGTTCACTTTGTTTTGGGTAGAACAGGTAATGACTGGGGCGTCTTCATGAACCGAAAAAAAAAGGTGGGGGGAGGGGGTGCTTGAAACGCTTCTTATCAAGGCGTCGCGCCTGCGGAGCTGCAAGGCGTTTCTGCCTGTATTTTGCCCCAAACAAGCGTTATGCTTTGCCGAGAACTACCTACCGCAAAGGTTTAGCCGCGCAGTGTGGGAAACGACCGGTTTCCTTAAATGGGGGCAGGAATCGCTATTTGTCCCGCCTGACGCCTGCTAATGTCCTCATTTGATCACCCTCAGGTCAACTGCGGCAGCATTACGGATGTATTTTTGTTCACCTGCATAAATTGCATCTGTTCAAGACAGACGCGGCGCAACTAAATGCGTTCAAGCGCCGATCGTTACGCGCTTTCCTGGTGCGTAACTTTCGAACGATCGACCAGTCACTCCGCATGCCTCGACGTAAAATCACCGGAAAGGCGTAGCCTTTGGGACCTAGTCGCTATTTCTGTCAGAACAGAGCAGAAAGTGCGCACAAGTTGTACGCTGCAACCGTACGACGTCCGCTGATGTGTACAAGAGCATAAACTGCCTGAGCTATTTTGTGGCAAGCAGGAAACAAGCGCCCGTGCTACGGTACAACGGTTGTGCCCTAGTACAGACCGATACGGCCGAATGACTGAAGAAGAAAAAAAGGACATACGTCCTCGAATGCACTGCGTGTGCTTCTGCACATTGCACGAAATTTACGAATTGACGTTAGGTGCCTGACCTGCTCAGCAACTGAAAGAGGCTTGCAAATACTGCTTCAAAACTGCTTAGCAACAGAAATGGTTTGGTAAACATATATATACCACCAACACGTTGCCTGCGCCCAACTGAACCTAATTTCACTTTTACAGAGGAACTTCGAGCGCTGTACTGTTTACCAGAAGGCAACGGGTAAGCGAGGGCACGCCACAGCCCATTATATCCGCCTTATTTCAAAAACAAAGAGAGAACAGATGTTGTGAGCCGTTTTTAGGTGTTGTCACACGTGGAACAGCTCAGCAGTGCCCAGACGGCGTCAGGTTTAGAACAGAAATGAAGAAAAAGAAGGCGTTTCGAATACGGGCCTTCTTGTGCCATTCAGCCTGAGGACATCATCACCTTGGCCGATCCCCCAGTGTCGTTATGTGCCATCTGTTATGTTAACAGCAAAGACAACTATTTCAGCAGATGGCAGCAGCAGCAAGCCCAGTTTGGAGTCGGAGCGCATGCTTGGGTTCACAGGTAATTACCGACGCATTCCTGAGGGAATTAGGAAGCGCTGACGGCGCCAGGGCAAAAATTTGAGGCGCTTCGCAGGTAGCCTGCTAGTTCTGCGTTCCTGAGGAATCCGAGAGAGGTGTTGAAGGCTTCTCAACGAAGGTGCGTTGAGACACCGGGTCTTTCAGCGCGGGCTGTTTTCAAGCAGTCGCTATATTTGTAACGAGCTGTGAAGCACCCATGGAAGTGTGACGGCCCTGACTGGTGGCGCTCGGTTCTTGTTGCGTCTCTCCACTAAGTTCGCCGTCGCCTTGGCATGTGAACGGGTGGTATCCGAGATACTCACCATCGTCTAGGTTAGAAACAAAGCGGGAATTGAGAAATTATTAAATATTTGACAGATACTCACTCGTCGTCGCTTAGCACAAGAAATTTTGAACTCACGAGTTACCTTCCCGAGGGTGCGACGCCTGCTGAGGTGCAGGGGACTGCCAAACGGCGTACGACGGAGGCAACGGACAGGATACAAGGCGTGCACACAACGACGCTATTGTATGCGCATCTTTCGCTCTGTGCGTGCTAGGAGGCTTTAAGCTTGCATGCAAGCGATGCTTACTTGAAATCCAAGAAAGGTTGTTTCATAGTTCCTCAGTGTACGACTAATGGCTGACCTCTATCTACGCTAAGACATCGGCTTCGATTATGGTTAGGCCCTGTGTCTTCCTTTTCCCTGCGGTTCCGCCTCTTTGCTACCTGCTTGTATACTGTAACGCTAGGCACCCAGTAGCCAAACTTTCCACATTATCACTCTGTTAATGTCTGCCCGCCACGTTGGCTTAGTGGGTACAGCACTTGGCTGGTGAGCCCGAGGTCTTGGGATTTCATCTCCAACGAAATGCAAAAAGACGCCCGTGGGCTGTGCGATGTCGGCGCAAAAAGAGCCACGGGGGTCGAAATTAATCCGGAACCCTCCAATATACAGCCTTTCATATACCGTGTGCAGTTTTTGGAAGTTATACCCGATACAACATACCACATGTTTGTATTGGGTCGCTGAAGAGTCTAACCAGATATTGCTAAAAATGTGTGCTCGATACCTTCTTAATTGTTGTCGAATGAAACATTCTTGGTTATTCCCGCGGCACGCTCTTCGCAGGCAATGACAGCCGCACCGGCTCGGTCTCGAGTCCGCATGCCGACGTGCTGCCGTACAGAGCGCCCCACGAGGACGGCGTGAGGCGACGCCAAAGGTACCGGCACCGGAGACGTCCGCACGGCCCCAGGGTGCCCGACATTATCTACAGCTTCGGCAGCCAGGCGGCGCCCAAGCTGCTCTACAGGGGCAAAGGGTACCGCGTCGGACCCTACACGGGCTACGTGGACGTGTGGACGATACCGCGCCATGCACGGCCGCTGTCTCTGCCCCCTCCGCGGTCGACGGCGTCGACGCCTCCACTACAACAGCAGCGGCAGCGCGATGACTTCCCTGAGGGAACCGCCGTCGCCAGTGGTACCTCCAGTTCATTTTAGCCTCCCTTGCGGTTGCAGCTCCAAGGAAAGGGCTGTACCGCTGTCACACTCACACTTTCGGCCATGATCGAGTCCGTAGCGATCAAACTCAATGCGGATCCTGGGTTGCTACACGACCAGTTCGATCGCGATCGAGCCCGATTCCGCTGGACACAGTGCCGGTTCCTGAAGAGCGATCCTTCTTCTAGAACCCGGTCAAGGGCTGCTGCTCACTCGAGCTCAGGAAACAAAAACGCAGACAGAAAATCAAGCGTACAGAAAGATATTCTATAATAGCTGTAAAGTTTTAAAGTAACTCTTTATTTCATTCAGCGCGGCTTTTCTTCCAAAGTTATGTGAACACCACGCGCCTGCCGAGGCAGTAGTGAACAATTTCAGCACCTGCGTGCATGGGCTGGTATAGTCTGATGTTTTGCGTGCGGCGTACGGCGTCCCCGTAGCCTGAGTCGCTTTGAGACGTTAATTCCCCCCCCCCCCCCCCCCCCCCATAAACTAACCGAAACGTTGGTCAGACTGGCGGATGTTTAATGAGCGGGCACGTGAATGTAGTTCGGCAATTAAAAACAACTCTAAGAGGTGACCTAGCACACCATTTGGGTTGCCTTTAGCACGTTCATTGTAAATTTCATTTGTTATTTTTGCTGCAAATTGGCTGTAAATTTTGCTGTAATTCTTTGCTTTGGCCTGAAGCTCCTAGCTACATTTCGTTTTTTGTCTTTTTTTTACCCATGGAAAGAAACGTATGTTCACTGTGTGTTATCTCATATCAGTACCTGTGTGAAAGAAAGGTGGTTGCACGCTTCGGTTCCGCGCTTATGCAGCGTGTGCTTTCAGTCGTGAATGAACAGCTGGAAGTCTGCGCCCGCGGTGTCGTTTTCGTTTGTTTCCCCCCTGTCCTGTCTGATTCGCGCAGTCCTACCTTTTATTGGAGCATTCCAGTGCTCGCTATCGTCCCTTGCGACTGCAGGGAATAGAAAAAAGCGTCGCAGGTTGCCTACAGGAAGTTGCTCATTCGCTTTGAGGAAGCCACGCGACGCAATTTTTTATTGCTTCTGCTGCTCTATGGTGACGGCTTACCATTTCGTCGGAAGCAAAGCGGCAATTGGGTCTAGTTAAGTTCACATATACTGAAGCCTTGAACGCAGTGCAATATGTTGGGCGAGTTGGCTTCTGACTTTGATAACTACAGCGCATTTGACGGCACAGAGTAGTGCAGTGTGTCTTCGTCTTCTCTGTGTCATCAAATGCGCTATAGTTTCGGATGCCTTTAACGCGCTTCTCTTGTGGCCTTCTTCTGTGTCCCATTTGTAGTTTCCCAGAGGTCGCGCGTTAAAACCTTCAGTTCATTTTGCAGGAAACAACCAACAATCAAATTGCCTGCTGTCATATCGCAGTGTGTTGAAGGTAGTTGTGAGCTTTCAGGAGCAATTCTATGTCGTGTGAACTCTACGTCGCCGTGTCATGTCGCTTGTATCGAAGGGAAGGGAAGGGATGGTTTATTGCTGACGTACGCACAAACGAACACTCAGAGATGCTCCCCGGAGAGCGTGTTCAGCATGTTGTAACAGGACTGCAACAGAATTGCATAATTAGTGGCCGGGCTATTACTTCACAGCAACAAAAATGAGCGGACGATAGATGATAGTCTGTCATCGTTCGTCTGTTGCTGTGTGTCTCGCGCTGGCATGTGTTGCTTTGAAGTAACAACAGGACAGATCATGTCATGGTTTATGCTGCTGAATGAGCAATGGGTGTGCTGAATAACCAGCTCTAGAGCTCAAAGTACGAGAAAGCAAAATTGGCTGACCGCACAGTAACGTGCCATCATCACCTTTATGAAAGGGAACGCATGAGTGCGTGGTAGGTAGCCTGGAACCTTGTTTGTGGCGATACGCGGTGGCCGCTTTCAGAAATAAAGTGGGAAGGGAGGTGCGGTCCTCCATTTACAGAAGCATTCAAGGCAGCAGAACCAATATTCCACCTCACTGCGAAAAGCGGGCGCCGCGTATCGCCACAGGTAAGATTCGAGACTGTCTGCAACACGCTCGCAAGTTCCCTTTCATTAACCTTACAACTGTACTTCACCTCAGCGCGGCTTGCGCCCTCGAGCGCTGCAGCAGACGACACGAAGCAGCACCCCCAGCTCTTTCTGCGCATGCGCTGGCTTGCGTCGCTGCGTGAACCGCAGCCATGCGCGTGGGCGTTCACCTCTGGAGTGTATACGACGCACGCCGTTCGTTGAGTTGATTGCGCGTACATTCGAGGACAAAAACTCTTTGAACTTGATATCCTCAAAAACTCGGAACAGCCCAGGCGTGAAGCCTCAAAATGAAGTGGTTGCTTTCAGAAAACGCACTTACAGCGGAAAATAAGTGGAGCAGTGCCACACGGACAGCTCGAATTGGCAATTGAGCCTTCAAGATTCTCAAATTCCGTCGAATTCGAAGGATTTGTCCCGCTGCAGCACGGCAAAGTCGATAGCTGCGAGCGGTTCAATAATTTCACACCAGACACTGGTTGCACCGCAGTCGCCACCGATGGTTTTGCGGGTATGCTAACAGCACTGAGGAAGATCGACACATGGAGGAAAAAGCAATTTCTCCGAGGATAGACAGGTTGTGGGACGACGGCCTACAAGGTCAATTAATGTTTGTCACCACCAAGTGGTCAGCGGCCGCTCTAGGCAGCGGCAAGCGCTTGGCTAAAGTCGTCTACTCGAGCAAATGATCATTCGCAGAGCGATCTGCCGCGAAGCCGCCATGGCTGCATTCGTCGTCGGGACGAAAAATTAGTGAGTAACGGCAGAAATAACTGGACAAGGATCGCTTCGATTTACCATTCATGTGTGTCTCTGTTGTGCAAATGCTGCCTAACCATTCAAATTTGGCGCGTTTGGACACTTGAACGGGTGCTGCCGCATGGCGGCCGCTCTATTGTTTGGCCCTGTTGTCGGACCGCTCAGCCGGTTAGTTTGATTTAGAAAAATGCTGTTTATTTTAAAAATCAAGAATTGATTTTGAAAATAACTGTCGATTGACCCACTGTAGTAGCGTGGGTGCACTTTTGAGCAAGCATTGGTCAGGTATGTTTGCATAACTGGCAACATTGAAATTCTTCTCTTTCGACGTGTTTTATGGGGCTATAATGGGGCTGTGTTTTTGTTATTTCTGGAAAATAAGTTACTTTTTGAGCATAAGCAACCTGTAGTTATTCTACTACGCTTCGTTGTCGTTCCACACTGTTGTCTGTTCACGCCAAGAGGGTGCGTTGCGGCCGCTCGATTATGGCAGCCTCCGGAACACGCTAGCTATCGAAGCCTTTCGTTCATCCGTGAACTCGACAGACTGCCGACTCGATGGCCTTTGGAGCCGCCCGTTTAGCACCGCTGATTTTTTTCTTGAATCGGTACACTGCTGGTTCAAAGTCCCTCGCAACGCCTCTGTGACATGGGTACAGAGTAGTTTTTCAGTATGCACCGTAAGATGCAGCGCAGGCATCTTCAGCCGTTGGAGGAGAGAAGGACGCAGGTGCAGAGACGCGCACTTTTCGACGCAGTGCTGATCGCGCCCGAGAGGAGCAACATCGTGGAGCCGCCGTCCTGCCTGCGCTGTCCCAAGGACCGCACGGTGTGGGTGGGCCCGGGCTTCTCTTGCGCCGAGGTTCCCAAGCCGCGGCTGAGGCCCTGCTCCAGGTGGGTCGAGCGCGGGCCGGGGAGCGGCAGCGCGGAGCCTCTCTCTTTAGGCTTCTGTCCCTCCCAGGTGAGGTGCACGTGACAGCCACCATGGGGCCGCAGCCGGGCTCACTCGTTATGGAGGGTGTCTACCAGATCAGCTTCACCGTCCACGCGCCAGGCATGGCGCCACAGAGCTGCCACTACAAACTCAGGGTCAAAGGTACTGCGCACGTTTGTCTTTCGCTCCCGTACCCGTTTGACTGTAACGAAAGCGTTTAGCGTGGGGACGGCTGGCTTCAGGCATATATACAGGGCCTGCACTCAACAGGCTACGGCCATTGAGTGGCGGAAGTGGGTATGCCAGTCGTGATATCGAACGATGTGATGGCCAGGGTGCCTGCAGATTAAGTTATTCATGCGAAAGCATTACTAGGCTATATCGGCGGGGTCGTGTCCGCAAAATGGGTTGGCAGCAGTTGTGGGCAACTCAGAAGAGGTAGCGTCAAACGAGTGGTTGTAAACGAAAGGGATGATGTGAGGATGCTGCGCAAAAAAAAAAAAATCGAATTCGGATGAATATTTACTTCATCATCATCATCATCAGCCTGACTACACCCATTGCAGGGCAAAGGCCTATCCCATGTCTCTCCAATTAACCCTGTCCTTTGTCAGTGCCGCCACTGTATCCCCGCAAACTTCTTAATCTCATCCGCCCACCTAACTTTCTGCCGTCCCCTGCTACGTTTGCTTTCTCTTGGAATCCACTCCGTTACCCTTAATTAGAGCCAAAAATGTTCCAAAAGTGGGCGGGGCCATAACAAAAGTGGCGCCAAATTTGAAAATGCCAGAAGTCTGGGACCATGTGACCGGAAGTGTGGACGGAGCCAACGCGTGGCGCCAAATTTGAAAGTCTGGAATGAATACTGAGAGTCGTCGAGGGCTGCGTAGTCTCGACCTCTGAACGCGACCTCTTACCAAGCTCTCTCCGGCGAATAAAATGTTTTTTTCAATCAATCAATCAATCAATCAATCAATCAATCAATCAATGAAATGAGGGAATATGTGCAGTTGATCAAAATCCAATCAATAATTAGCTATTATAAAAAGTGTCAAAAGTGAATTAAGGTGCATTAATTGTGAATAAAGGTAATTTAATGATGAATTAAGGTGAATTAATGTCATTTAAATGTGAATTAATGGTACATTAAGGTGAATTAAAGGTAATCGAGGTAAATTATCTGTGAATGAATTGTAAATTAAGGTGAATTAAAAATGAAATAATTGTGAATGAAGTGGATAACTACGGAACCAATTAAAAACAAACCAGCAACTTGAAATGAGGAGGCGTCATTGCTTTCGCATTACTCCAGTGCCGGTTACCTTAGTGATCTCGAATTTTTATTTTCGACCAGCTTTGAAATCTTGCCAGCTGATTAGCTCACACCAACCTCTAACTGTTGCAAGTGTTTGTCGTGAGACAGCCTATAGTAACAATGCGTATAGCGATTGCTGTCTTTACGTCTTTCTCCAAATGATCGCTTCATCCTTGATGTCATTGCTCCAGGGCTTGAAAATGTGAGATGGTGCATGGACCTTACTACCAGCGAAAACTTGAGCTGCGTACGCAGTATTAGCGTCCTGTGCCAAACAGTCTTGCGCGTGGTCTTTTCCAACGGTGGCGTATAACGAGCCATTCGCACGCACTTACGACCTTTTCTGGCGCGCCGTTGCCTTTTTGGCAACCGCTGCCCTTCTTGCGAATGCAGCGTCTCGGCGTAGCAGCCTTGAAGCACGAGCAGAGCAATCCAGCAAGTCCTTCGTGAAATTGACGACGCGTGGAAGCTACGATGTCTCCATTCGCATCACGCGCGTAAGGCTTGCACATGTTGTCACAGGTCCTGCGTTGGCACACCACGCAGAGCTTGTACCAGGCGTTAGCGGATTAGACGGGCCGCATATATTCGGCGTGCTGCTGGTTCGCCAATACGCTCCAATAGTGGCCAAGGTATAGAAGCGCCGTGGGAACTTGAGGAGTGTCTGACCTCATGGCTAATCCATTTTCTTGCTATAGTCCCACATTCGGAACCGCCGCGCAGAATTCCTCCAAGACAAAAAAGTAGTCCGCTGCTGAGACTTTTCTTGTTACCTTGACAAAAAAGCTTGTCACACACAAAAAAATTATGAGCTGTAGAAGTTTGATACGTACCTTGTTTATTATAGTCAGACATTAAAAAAGCTGATTTTGTTTACTGTTGCCATTGGCCAGCGGAGTAATACAGGATGCCGGGGACCACGGCCCAGTGTTGCCAGCTTTTTTTTTTAAAGTTGTATCCTACTATGGAAAAAAAATATTGCGTACACTGCAATGAAAAATTACGACGAGTTGAACGCACAAGTTTTCCATGCTCTTTGTGTGTTCACCTCCTCGTGTTAGTTTCTTGCGCCTTTGATAATTCGTATTTAACCTCCTGCCCTCGATGGGAACTGTACTCTCATTAATCTGTGCGAAAATGTGTCATGTAGACAAAACTTGGCGCATCTTTGATCTCAGTATTTTCCATCTTATGACGGCCATAGGGCAAAATGTATTGGCGTCTCGGTTGTGTATACTTAGTCTGGGCATCTGGTGGAGGGGCCCATGTGCTACAGCCGCGCCGACTGCAGGAGAGCTCGTGTCTTTCTCTGTTTGCGCACAGTCCGGAAGCGTATCTGGAGGAACTGCAGCCATCGAGGTGACATTGTGCCCGTGCTGCCCGTCGTAGTCCATAATGTAATGTCATCTGCGTACAACGCATTATTGATGCCCTGATTTAGTTGGGAGGGGAGACCTATCATAGCTGTGTTGAAGAGAAGTTGCTGACGCTAACAACTAATTCGTGTTTATGCCTCTACTTGCCTTGAGTGATTCGAATTCACTTCTAATTTCGAACGTGGATATGCGTACGCAACGTCAAAAGCGCATGAAGAAACAAGGAAAGCCTCGCAGGGGGCACCGTTAAACCAGGTTTTTGCGTGTATTGTGCGACTCACGCATGACGCTGGGAGCTACACTTATCTGACTGGGTATTGTTTAGAGAAATAATTATTAGTTGGAGAAAATAATTTTGAAAAACTTAGCATTGATGAAATAAATGAAATATTCACACAATGCACTCTTACTGTCGCACACCTAGCAATTCTTAAATCCACATGAGTGGTGCTCCAGAACCGCAGAGTGCAGTTGAGATGAGTGTGTAAAAAAATCTAAACGACAAAATAAAGCCTGGGTAGTCTTTCGCTTATACCCAACCCTCGAAAACCTTGTAAATTTAAAAAAAAGGCGAGAGCACGCGCACGATATATTCGGTGCAGTGCCGAGGAAACATGATGGCAAACTTACGTCTCCACCTGCCCTTATGTCTCCACAGTGTCCACCTGTCGAGCGTGAGCAGCGCCCACAATATAATGGTGCAACCATTCTCGCAAGAGCCATTTTTGCAAAAATCACTATGCAGGACAGGTGGCTGATAACGTAGTATTCGCCGTAAAAAGGGTTTTATTTTCATTGCCTTATTTTTATTTTTGTTAATTTATTTGCTTCGTGAAAATTTTGAAGTTCATGCACAGTAGAGCAGTCTTTTTTTTCTTCGGTTATGGTGACTATAGTCGGATACAACTTAAGTCTGCCGTGAAGCTCCTCCCACATTCAGCCTCCGCGCACAGAATTCCTCCACGACGAAAAAGTAGTCCGCTGCTTGAACGTTTCTTGTTACGTAAAGAAGCTTATCACAAGAAAAAAAATTATGACCTCTAGAGTTTTGATGCGTGGATTGTTTGATATAGTCAAAAAATAAAAAGCTGATTTCGTTTACAGTTGCGATTGCCCAGCGTAGTTATACAAGACGCCGCGCACCGCGGCCCAGTGTTAGCAACTGCTGTTTTTTTTTTAAGTTGTTCTTACTATAGCGCAAAAGTCATGATCGTTGTAGACATGGATTGCTTCTGCCGCTGCTCCAACACTCGAAGCCATGGGCTGGAAAAAGCTCCTGCCATCGGCTCCGACAGTCTTTTTTCGTCTAATGCGTATCATGCGTAGAGTATGCTGGTTTTTAAGCAAACTCCCTTTTCGGCGGCCACGCAGTGCGTCGCTGCCCGGCGCTGCGTCGTCCCGAGCACGGCAGCGCGCGCTGCAGCCGCGGCCGTCACTGGGGCAGCCGGTGCCGCTTCGTCTGCCAGCCGGGCTACGCGATGCAGGGGCGCGTGGCCACCCGCTGCGCCATCCACGACGGCGTCCGGGTCTCCTGGACGCCCCACCCGGAGCCCGTCTGCAGGGGTGAGCGACGCCACCCGCGTCTGTCGGCCACGGACATGCGAGGACGCCACTGTTAGCGCAGGCGGCACCTGGGAATCCCCAGTGTTCGTCGCCCTTGGAGAGGCAGTGGACGCTGGCGGAGCGAACGCACCATGATGGGTGTAGTCGAACTGGAATAGAAAACGAATCGAGATTTAACTACATTAAACATTCGTGAACTGCGTTAGACTCGCGAATTCTGGGTCACATTTACGGTTATTTACGCGTATATTTTTTCCCCATTTGCGCGCAGTTCTTTTCTTAATGCGCTAGCATTATAGCTGTCGTGACACCAAAACCCCGCCGATGTCCGAGACGAAATTCGCTGAGTGGTCAAGAGAGTTTACATGGCCTTGTGACGTCATCGAAACATGCCCTGATGGGCCACCCTGACTGGTCGAGAGACGTCATGTGCCCTTGTGACGTCACCACAACCTGCCCATCTCGTTGTGAGCAGCCTAGATAGAGAATCGAAATCAGAAATCAGAAGGAAAAATAAAATTTACGGAGGGCACTTAATACAACTTACGAGCTTTGAATGCGAAAGCGTTCTATTGTTATCTTTATTTGTTTATTATTTTTTTCTCTTTCTTTCTAATGACACACCTACTCATTTGCATATAGTTGTAAGCCAACGCATGCACTAGGTTCGCCTTTGTTCGCCAACAGGCTACGCGATTCTGTGGCCTACGGCTTGCATGCTCGCCTCGCAATCCGAATGTCCTGGGTTGAATTCCGCACGCCTTCGGAAGAAATTTTATTTTTCTTTGATACCACTGTCACGTCATCCGGGATTTTTGGGACCTCTGCTGCTGGGCAACGCCGGCGCTGGGTTTCGTTGCCGGGGAGCCATATAAATGCTTTCGCACTGAAATATGATATGTGGAAATGTAGGCATCGTCACAGCGTAGCAGATACCCGCTACTGCAGCTAGCAGTCCGAATATAGCAATTGATGGACCGACAGTTTCAAAGAAACTTCACACACGGGAGTTGCAACTGAACACGCGACAAATGTGAAATCAATGTCATCGCATTCTACTGTTGAGGTGACTTAAGCATCGCCATAGTTTTTTTTTTACAGGATTATCAAGTTAATGAGAACGCTCATTTGCTGTTCTACTCTCTGAAGGGCAAGGTTAGACACACCATACCTTCACTATTGCGCTCGATCAAAATCCTGCAGTTTACAGTCCCCAAAGCAACGTATGCTTAGAAAAGACGTTGACTGAACCTAGAGTACCCTACAGACGAGCTGTTTATTGCCTTGCATGCGCATTAAGGCTGTGTGTGCGGACTTGCATATGTCGTTTTTTTTTTTTTTAATATTTGAGTCGTTGAATGTGCTCATGGGGAAAACATGTTATTTTGACATTTCCATTCCACGCTCTTCCAGCGAAGAACGTTTCGGCACCGGACACCACTACGAATGCCGTCGTTCCCTCAACGGTTGTGTCAACTCGGCCCTCAACGGAGTCCAGCGTCCCACCGACGCGTCCGGTAAGTGCCAGTCCCGTTCGTCTTACGTGAGCGCAGTCGGCCATCATGGCGTGTGTAAAGAACAGCTAAACGTTTGATAATTTAGCTCGCAGCATTTTTGAGGAAGCTATTATGCAGTGGCCTCATTCTGAACTGGCCAGTGCATGTGCATACGTCCTAGCGAACATGCGTTAAGCCATTAACTATGGTGCATGACTGGAAGCGACGCCTGGCGCTTACGATTCATTGGCCCAATTCTAAAAGCTTTTGATGTTCCAGAACTTTCGCTGGCATTTTATTATTGGCCGGCACTTTCGCTATCGCAGACCAGGCTATCCCGACTTCCGACGTGACAGGAGTGAGATGATCGCTGATCTGGTCACGCCTAAATAACGAACCTTTCGGCTCCAGAAAATTTGTGGAATTCCGAAGCGTATACTCCAGTTTGTACGGGGCATGCCTGTACGTTACAAGCAGTTCCAACACACGGCGTAAGGTGGTGCTGAGAAGTGAAAAGATGGTCTATTTCTGTGGCATCGAACGCAACTCGCGTCTCACGAATGTTTTATTGCCTCATGTCACTGGACTCGAGCATGAATACACTTCGGTGCTATGAGGACATTTTTTTTCTGTCTGTAATCTTTTTTTTTTTTGCTTTGTTGACTGTTTTAAAATCCCATAGAAAGGTTTGCTTGACGCGTATTCGGGGTTATAACTACTGAGCATGGGCGTCCGGAAGGGGGGGCAAGGGGGGGCGGTTGCCCCCCCTTGGAATTACGGATATTATTTATGCCCTAGTAGAAAACAACTACAAACCTACCGCTTCCCCCATCCCCAGACATCGGGTGCACCCCCCTGGAAAAAGTTCTGCGGACGCCCTTGCTACTGAGGCCCATTGATCCATGTTATTTGAAAGTGTGAAGGCTTTCCCTCCGACCGTCCCACCGAAGAGCATAAGAGAGCACGCTGGAAGGGTGTCACGCTCAACAAATCAGCGCAAGCAACGGGCACTGTTAGCCCTGTACTGTGTAGCCCGGCGAAGAACACGCACTCATTGTTCTCCGCTCTCGTGGGTCGTGAATGCTTCCTGATACAACGGTACGCCTCTCAAGTAGTGACTGTGCAGCCACATTTACGACGCAGTGTCTATTTGACTCGGCTCGTTGCCTCTGTCTGTGTCAGCCTGGCTGCGGTCCGCCTAGAGCTCATCCGGCTCACGCTGTAAAGGAAAAAAACAGTCTGAGCTCAAGTGCTGCGTTGGCTGGTGCTTGCATGTGTACGGCTTCATGCGAGAAGCACAAGCACTGCCTCCTGTAGATGGACTTGGGGGAGCTGTACGCAACGCTACCGTTTCTGGGCCGCAGGACACCCCACGGACGACCAAGCGCTGGAAGCAGCTGGCCTGCCGCTGGCCCAAGGCGCCGCTGCATGGCTGGGTGTCGTGCAACCGAGGCTCGGAGCGGAAACCCCGGGTCGTGGCCCGGGAGGGCACTCGCTGCCGCCAGGGATGCCGCTGGGAGCCCCAGGGCGTGGTGACGCACTTCTTGTGCGTCGCAGGCTCCTGGAGCGGAAGGAAGCCGCTCGTCTGTTCCGGACCTCCCGCGTCCACGGAACCGCCTCCGCCTACAGGTTGGAGCACCGCTAGTCACTTTCGTTAGGGACGCATTCGGCCTCAGCTAAACATAGACGCGGCTTCGCTTTCGGTCGTGGCGTCCACAAACGAGTCGTGTTTTTCCGGGGCTATTGCTGGGGGGAAAAGGCAGCAGCGAAATCGTTGCGTCTGCCTGCGTGCCAAGTTTACGGGTCAATCATTTTGCGAAATTCTTCCTGGTTGGGCGTTTTGTGGAACTTGCCATGGGTCGAGTCTAAGACGAAGCCAGCGAGATCAAGTTTTTTTTTTTTTTTTCTGCTTTTGCCATATCCATCCATCGTGTACCGTTTCGTACGTAGCTGCTGTGTCCGGTCCCACCATTCTCCCATCGCGGGGAGACCCGAAGCAAGAAAAATAGGCAGTCGTCTCATTACTGATGCATTCTTATTTGAGCGGTACTAATAGATGGGGCCGTGGGTACAAGTCTCTGCATTGTCAGTCTTCACAATGTACTAGCGGCGGACACGTTTGCGGCGATCATGTTTTCCAGCTTCGCGAAAACACTGGTTTGTCGAGCATCAATTCGCAGTGCGAAAGACCGGAGCAAGAAAGGTTGCGCTTCGTGTTTTAATAAATTAAAAAGACTCGAAAGTGAAACATGGTTGAAAGGTTTCGGAGAAAGAAATACTCCTGCATGTAAATTGGCGTGTGAAATTGCGAACGCGTGCTTTTCTCCTAGTCTCCCGCTGCGGACTTCTGCCGTCGCCTCTTGTTCACGTGACCAGACCACGATGCGGACGTAGCACAGTTGTTTTGTGCGTGATATAAGTAGAGTAGATTCAGACCGTTCCTGTTCAGACCGCGGTTCTTCGTGTGTGCCTGAATTGCGCCGCGTTTCGTCTGCTGGCGGTTTCAGTAGCCACGTGCCTGCCTGAGAGAAACCTGTCTGGCTATTCCGACCAGACGGTTTCCTCTGTCATTTCCCGGACGGGAGCAACCTTGAGCCAGCCAGCCAGGCGGCGATTTTATTCTCGGGTGTCCAGTTTCTGGATTGTCTTCAGAGCAGGCACGCCGGCTGCCAGACAGTCACTGGAGCCATTGAACTGGTGCTGGGGCTGGCGTTGGGCGATCTGTCTGCGCTCGCGGCCTACCGCTGTCGCTGGAGGAAGGATCGCGTAGTTATGTTTTTGGCAGCTTGCGCTGTTATGCGTATACGTGGCAGTCCTCGGTGTCTTCTCCTAGTCAACTGCTATGCGATGCCCCTGTGAAAACTGCCGAAGCGTGACGCTATGGATGTCACCCTTTGTGGTGAACTGGATAGAGATGTTTCTTGATTTCTCCATGGAAAATCGTAGCTGCTTCAGATTGTTCCAGCTTGCTGTGTGCAATGTATTTATTAATTCGTATATTTTGTCGAAGTGTTTTTGCGTCCAGGTGTGGTCAAGCATAGTCCATTGCTCATTCAGCTCAAGTTTTCATTCTGTTGTTTGATCGTATCGTATAAGTTTCGCGCTAAAGAAAAACAGCATATTTCGTAATCTTAGGCTTCAAGGTCGCTTGTGGCACCTGGCGACAAAAACGAGAGCTATAATGGCCTGCCCAGAGCTGCCGCGCGCATTTCGGGCCACGAGAGCACGGTGGCTCATGTACGGCTTCGCTGGAGCGCGCATACGAACCTGCCAGCACGGAGCTCGCATCTACAGCGCGCAGGCAGTGGGATGCGTTTGCTCCTCCGTCTCGGATTCCAAAGTCGAGCTAGTGGCGGTAACGAAATAAGAGGGCTTACGTAAAGACAGGTCGGAATGCAGTAACACTGAGTGATCAGCAAATGAAGCGGTCGGTGGGTTGGCGGTACTCTTTTCCAGGAGCAGACCCGGATTATGCCTCAGCCTTTATTAATACTTCACTTACTCCCGTTTAGCAGTGGAAACTGGAGCGATAAAATAAAAAGGACGCAAAAGGTGGGGCACGCCCAGAAAGAAGCGGGGTGCGAGGGAGAGCCCGGGCCACGCTCCTTACGGTTTTCTGTGCTCAACTAACCGGTATCTCCCACTCATCCGTCGTCGCTCGTCGGTGTTTGAGCCCTAAAATTCCCCCTATTCACAGACGTGTCATAAAGCTTGCTGCGCCGAAAATGGAGCGCTGTCCACGTGTGCGAGTGATAAGAACGAATCCCGAAAGGGGGCGCAAATGCTGTCAAATAAATAGGAAGCCATTCGCATACCCGCTACGCAAACGGCAGGGCGGAACAAGTGGCGCACGCTTGTCACGTGCGCGACGGGCCTAATGCGTCTTTCCACAGCGCTCCCCCCAGGGATGTCGTCCGCCCCCGGCGACGCGCGGCTGCCGCCCGGCGAGCGGCGGACTCCTAGTTGCGCCGAGTGCGCGTTCGCCTGCGACCAGGATTACGAGCCGGTCGCCGACAGCCCCGCGTGGCTCGCCGTGCACTGCCTCGGGGACCGCTGGAACCACACGGCGGCGCCTGTCTGTAAGACCGTTAGCCGCCCATTACGCGCCTCCTCAAACACACACACGCGAGGCCCCCTTCTCCGCCTCTGTCCGGAGAAGGCGGTGTGTGTTTACCCCAATGTACACCGCAACGGTCTATTCCGAATTCGCTGGGTGTGGAGCTCCTGCGAAGAAGGCTCTTTCCTCTTTCTTTACCTTTCTATTAGTGGCATCGTCGAGGAAGTCGGAGGGATATAAACAAAAAGCGGTATCTAGGTGTGCTCGCAGTCGGGGACGCCGGCGTAAAGCCTATGAAAACAAACTCCCCTCCTTTCTTTTTTTCTTCCTTGCCTCAAACGTAACACGGCGCTGTCGATGTTCTTCGGCGATTCGATTTGGGGACGATATTCGGGCGGCCTACTTCTGCCTCTCCTCACTTTCGGCGGAAACTCGGGCTAGACACCCAGAGGCGACGGGTCTTCGCTAAATACCAGAAAGTCGTATCCTGGTGGGAGATACGCTGTTGCAAACAGTTCTTCTCGAGACCAGAGCATGCATGGAAAAGTGGCCACGTCGCTAGAGCATCGGTGACGTCCAATAGCGGAAGAATGCATTTTCAAGTTACAATTTCGACGCAGCAGTACGGCCACCAACTGAGCTGGTTTTTATACCTGTGCTTGGTCTCTTTGCTTGAAATTTATACCGCGAGACTGTGTACGCAGAAATGTCGCGTTTTCTGTACACGCAACGATGGTAAAAAGAAAAGCTATATTTGCGAAATTGAGAAACGCTTCATTTAGGTAAACATTTATTGCTAGTCGACGTGCACTGACATCGCACAGTACACGGGGCCTCTAGAATTTCGCCTGCATCGAAATTCGGCCGCCGCGGCCGGGATCGAACCCGCGTCATTCGTGTCAGCAACCACTGAGCCACCGCGGGCGTGCGTGAAAATATGAACACGAAAGCTGCGACTTAGAATAGCGGTTTAGTATTTCTTATTAGCGTGCTGTTGACTTATTATTCATAAACGAGCCCGCACCATATTTTCTGCCGGCACGCTGGTTTTGTTTTACCGACCGCATGAGGAAACAATAAAACAAAACGCGACACGTACTGGCCACAATTAAGACACCTTGCTTTGAGATATCGCCGCCAGTCTCACCGGTAAGCATCACGGATGCTGTCTGCCGACCTTCTCAGTGTCTGCTATATTATTCTGCTCTTGGTCTCCTGAAACACTACATCGCCGAGCGTTGCTGGGTTCGCTTCGTTACCTTTAACCTCCTATATCTGTCTGCGCAACGTCCGAACGTGTGCTTCATTCCTTCGCTTTGCCGGCTGGCTAGTACTGTGCGCGAAAGTTTGCTTTTATTTCTTTTTTTATTTTTGTCTTGCTTCAGCGCCTTGTTTTTTGAGTTCACTACCAACTAGTACCTTTGGACGAAAAAGATACGCGAAAGTAGAATGTGTGCAAAGCTACGCTTGCATATATGAGACGGAACCTCGCTCAAAGCACTCGAACCTTTCTGTGGGATTTCGGCTTACCTCCGCCGCCGTGTGCGCTGTCTGCTATAAAGGCTAATCTAAACCGCTGGGAAGAGTGCTCGCATGGCTACGGTGCTGGTATTTTACAGGGTCAGCGTGGTTTGTGAGTAAGCCGCGAGGAAGAAACAGGACGCAAGGGAAAGACACCATGGACGTCTCTCCCTTGGGTCCTGTTTCTTTCACTGTGTTACGCCAACCTTGGCTGCACCAACTTGGGAGGATCGAGAGTTCTTTGTCTTTTTGCGAGGGCAATGCGCAATCAGATGCACACTTTTCTACTGGAAGGGTAGCCGGGTCAGCTATATATTACCGCGCAGAGCTAATCCTGATTTGACAGTGCGCGGTCGGCCTTGCCGTAGGTTGTCTTGTCGTCTTATATTACTTAATGCTGATAAGCAACTAACTGCGCATGCTGGTTGTACAGAGTTACCGGCTGGAGAGTAGCGCAGTTTGCATGCGCTCCAGCTATGCTCTTTTGTTCTTGAAGTGGGCAGTGCTGATTATGCCTCTTTCATTCGTCTGTTGTATTTGCGCGAAAATAACCACAAGGTCAACTGCGTGCACAGTGTGTCTCGATGCTTGTTCCAGGTCTAGCCGTTATCTTGATTTGACGCTGGTTTGATTGAAGGTATCGTGCAAGGTTTCTCGCGCAGATTCCTCGCTTTCGGTGACTTGAATGCCGCCGTCACGAAAATTATCGTTGCTTCTCTGTCACCTGATAACCCTGCTCCGTTTCAACGAGTTGAAGGTAAAGAAAAACACAACGCCCCTTTTACTGGCCGCTGTACTGAAATGCGTTTGGCTGAGGCACACCTGAAATATAAAGACAGCCTACGACGGAATATACAGAGGCACAGGAGCCGACACGAGAGACAACGCAGAAAGAGGTATGCGGGCTTGTGCCAGCGTGCAGACTGGAATTCGACCCGCTGCTGAGGAAGCAGGATCGGATTCCGGCCACATTTCGATGGAGGGAAATGCGAAAGATACGTCAGTGCCCCAGATGGTCGAAATTAAACCTGCGCCCTGTACACAACGGCGTCTCTCATAGCTCGAGCGCTGCTTAGGTATACGGTGAACCCTATGCATGGGCATCACTCAGGAATTCAGGAAGAGGGCTCTAAGAGTGCAGCGTTTTGAAGAAAGCATACTATGCCAAGCTATCCAACGCATAAATGAGTCAGATATAGGACTTTGGAGCAACTATGCCTGAATTTTACTACAGAGCGCGCAGATTACCCTGCTAGAATCGCTACCTCTAACCGGCCAGATTGTTTCTTTAGGATAGCAGCTTACTTTGAGGCTTATTTTGGAAGCTTATTTTGGAAGTGGATGGCGGCGTGGTCTGACCTCAGATACTCGAAAAACAGAGTACTTGACGTCGCCATAGCTTCCTTGTGAAAGCGTTCTGCTGCGGAGATATTTGGCCTTTTTTTAGGTTATAAAAGCTCTGCTTTTAGTGGAAATTCGAACGGTGCAGTCATTTCATATAGTATTCGGTGCACCTTTAAGCTCGCGCGAGCGAGGGCGGGGCTCGAAAATTTTTCCACTCTTTCGTGCTCGATACACGGGCGTGCACGCGTTTTCTTTTCTGCAGAGAGCGGATGCGAGAGCCTGCCGTCCGTCCCAAACTCCGTGCTCGAGTGCTCGGCCGTATCGAACACCTTAGGCAGGCTGCCTGTCCGCACTGTCTGCAGACACGTCTGCTACGACGGCTTCGAAATCTCGCGCAGTCAGCTCGCACTAGCCCAATTCACGTGTCTCGCCGACGGGAGGTGGGACAACCAGCTCCAGCCGCAGTGCGTCAGTGAGTATTCTCTGGAACTTGATCTCCTCCGTATCTATGCGACACCGAGTGGCGAGTGTATCCTGTCCTTGCAGCCCCCGCATACCTGTTTAAACCGTTCTTGCAGTTTCAGGTAACCAAACTGCAGCGCGTGCCCACACTGTTTTTTTTTTCTGTCTATAAACCAAGACGAAGGGCCGCCGCCTTCACAGCCAACCGAGAGCTCATCTGATCGAGCTTGTCATCTTTGCCATTTGCTGTATAAAGAACCAGTTATTTCGGACAGGCTGTTCGAAGGAACGGTGCAAGGACATGGCAGGTCAAAGACATGCGCGAAATTAAGGATCCACCTAGAGTTATTACGAAAGGGGCGTCATTCAAGACATCACTGTGTAAAGAAAGTACCCGGAAGGACTAAATGGATAATTCGGCAGCGTCGTTATACGGACTCTCAGGCAATAAATATCCGCTGTTCGTTTACGCTGCTTGAAGTAAAATAGTAATTATTGATCCAGCCAAGCGCAGGCATACGGCTACGTAGGAAAGCTCGATCTGCAGCGCTCACTGGCACTTCGTAGCTGAAAAAAAAATTCGTGGTCCTGGAATCTATCCGGGGGTCATGGCCTGTATGGGGCAGTCGCTCTAACAACCAGCTAACCAGCTAACCAGGAAGGCTCGCAGATGGCAGGGCGAGGTCGAATTCGTCAATTCGAAGCGGGAGCTGTTTTAGTCCAGTTCGGTTAGGGGAATGTCTCTTGGTGGAGTAGATTTGTAATACGGGAGTAATTATTCATTAGCACCCACCCAAGCGCAGACGGCTGCAATCCTGCTGGTTAGCTTAGTTGGTGGAGCGACTGCTTCAAGCAGACTGTGGTTCCGTGTCTGATCCCCGGAACAGGAAAAAGTTTTCTTTGACTGTGAAGTTCCTGTGGAGTCTGTACAGCCTGCGCTTAGGGGGATGCTCCCTTGTTTCAAATCTACTCCAAGTTGGGGGATTTCCCTAAGCACATTCGACTAAGGCTGCTTGCACTTTTTGTCACGTCCTATCATTACGCTTCGTTCCCCGCTGTGTCCCCGCACGAAACAAAGCATGATATTACGTTTCCTTGGCCACCTGTCCATAAATCTGAGCAAGTATTGTACCCTAACTGAAGGAGACGATGGGCCATCTGGGCAAAGGAGTTAAGGCCGTATAAAGGAATATGCGGCCTTGATCCTAATGCGCAGAAGTCGATTAACATTTAGTGCGCATCGCGATTCAAGCGCGGCACTTGAAAATCTTTTATTCATAAGTGGGTTTTCCTATTGACCGGCGAGCTTCCAGCTGTCTCGGTTGGGCGATCGTCTCGTTGGCCAACATGAAAGCTTAGCTGTGAATCAGAGGAAAAAATTCTTCGCAAACGGCGTTTTGTGAATATGACTCGCGACTCGGTCATATTCACGCTAATGGTGTGACTGCTCTAGCCGGCATTTTAACCAATCGCCTCTGAGAGTATGGAGTTTAAACTTCGCGCCTCGGAAATAGTTCAGCATTGAAATAGTGTACAGTTAAATAAACCTTTAATCTGGTTAGCCTTCTTTCTTCCGCTAGCACTGCAAGGTCTAGTCAGTAGAAGCTGCGCCAAAAGGTGCGCCTTCCGATAAGCTCCGTTTCCACGCGCGCTGGCTTTCTTGCATGGGGTACCAGCTGGCCTGTACGCAGAGCTCAAAGCTACCCAGAGGCAGCTCTGCTTTGCAGTTAAGTGGTACTGCCGCTTTATCGAGCGCAGTTTCGGCTTTCCGAATCAAACACACGGGCAACGCAGAACATCATTTATTTTTATGCGAAGCATATTACTCGCACAACCGAGCTCTTCCTTGCTGCGCCGCGCACGGCCGCGTAGCTACCACTTGACCTTGATCGGCGCACCACGTGATATGACGTCACAACAGCTGTGAAAGCTGGGGCCTCGTGCGCTCGCTTGCGGACGCGCAGCCTCCGCCGGCGGCCTAACTCGCGCTCCTACCGCTAGGAGATACTGACGTCACGCAAAAGGCGACGCACTCGTTGAGTCAGTTGAGCAGCGAGATGTCGGCCAGGGAGAGGGCGGCTCGCCAGACCGCAAAACTATGCTTCGCATCCTAGGCTTAACCCTACGCTAAGCCAGCCCATTTTTTTTCCTCCTTTGCAAGTAACGATTAGTAAAACAAAATTCCTGCCATGCCTGTAATCTGAAAACGACCAAAACTCGCTGAATTTTGCTCCATTGACCTTTTAATCGTGCTATTCTGTATACTAAAG
The DNA here is from genome assembly GCF_055824585.1 of Amblyomma mixtum. Classification (NCBI taxonomy): domain Eukaryota; kingdom Metazoa; phylum Arthropoda; class Arachnida; order Ixodida; family Ixodidae; genus Amblyomma; species Amblyomma mixtum. The sequence goes on from NC_143014.1 coordinate 31,342,268, forward strand.
AAACAGGTATCCAGATTGAAAACCTGCACTTGTTTGATCGCATAGAGAAAACAAAATTGACATTTTGTGCTTCACTGCACGTTAAATTATTGCCCAGATCGTACGAGTTTTGCGACTCTTGTCTACAAAAAATAATAGAGGCACAACATAAAATAAAATTTCGAAAATCAATAATGGCCGCTTCGAGCACCGTTAAGAGATGTAGAGATGCAAGGAGATAAAGTTTGTAGAAGTAAGATTTGCGTTAATGGAAATGGAGCTGCGAAATCTGAGGTTCCACGAATTAAGACTTGAGGACATGAATTAGAATTCTGCTCTCAAGCCTTTGGATTTCAGCGTCCCATTAAAATGCAACAAGTGTTATCGAAATGTATTCAATAGCTGCTGATCGGATCCATGTCTACGTTCTAGTGTGTTCGGCTGGGAGCCGTCGAAGTGATTCTCCTCAGAAAGGCCTTCCTTTTAAAACTCATACACGCAGCTTTAAGAACAAACTGCTCTTCGCAGCAGTGGCAAGACGTTATTGCAACCTGCAGCGAGCGGAGGCATTTCGACACTGGCCGTTACCAATGAGAGAACGAAGTACATGAGTGCAATCCTGTCTGAGGGCTGCCGTGCTTTCTTAATGTCACTGATTGTTACAGCGGCAAAGAGGCGTCAGCAAGGTGTAGTGCGCGAGATACGCTGGTTCGGGGTCGCCACGCGTGGGAAACACTAGCTAACGCCGTGGAATCGGTTGTGCGGCTGTAACTGTCTCTCTCGGTGGATACCTCAGCCGTGCCATGAGGGAAGATATGAAGGCGGGAGTGCATGGAGGGGGAGAGAGAGAGAGAGAGAGAGAGAGAGAGAGAGAGAGAGAGAGAGAGAGAGAGAGAGAGAGAGAAATGAACCGTAGTGGAGGGTTCCGGAATAATTTCGACACTCTGGGGTTCTTTAACGTTCACTGACATCACATAGCACACGTGCGTCTTTTGCATTTGGCCTCCATCGAAACGCGGCCGCCGCGGCCTAGATTAAATCGCTCTCTATCAGACTCGGCAAGCAAACGCTCTTAACTGTTGAGCCACCGCGGCGAGCGGTAAGGCTTGTCATTTAGTTTATTGTTCTGTGGGGAGCGTTGCGCATGGAGTAGGACAAAATGGCACGTCAGACCCTCGTAATGGTTATTCCCTGCATTACAAATGATAATGATTAGAAAGACGTGTTTGACCTGGCTACCTACGGGTTAATAATTCGTTTAGAGGGAATAGAGCTCGTATCCAGCCAAGGAAAAAATCCTTGTGGCGCACGCAGACAGTAAAAGTATCATCGCCTATGACTACGTCATGTCTTCATTCGTACTTCCTGAACGCTGCCGATTTGACACAGGGGGCGCGTTGCGTTTCAGAGAGCGGTTGCCCAGGTCCAGATCCAGTACCGGAATCTTCGCTGGAATGCACAAACGATGCCAACCGCCTCGGAAACCGGCCCACAGGAACAGTCTGCAAGGTTGTGTGTAGAGAAGGATTTGCGCTGCCACCAAGCCAACAGTCCATCAACCATTATATTTGTCAAGAAGATGGCACATGGGACCAAAAAGAGCAGTTGCAATGTCACAGTGAGTATATGCCGTGGTAAAATTGTTGCTTGCCACATGTAACCTATATTATACGCATTACTTTTTAGAGAACGGATGTCCGAATCCAGATTTCATCCCTGATTCATTGCTGGACTGCTCCAACGACGCCGACTATCTAGACAACCGACCCATAGGCACCACGTGCAAGATCGTGTGTAAGGAAGGCTTCACGCTTCCGTTGCACCTGGAATCTCATAGTCAGTTTGTTTGCCAAGAGGACGGCACGTGGAGCCAAACAGCTCGGGTGGAATGCTATAGTGAGTAACCATGACGGATTTGTTACAATGCATATGCTATCTAATTTGATGCACACTGTGTTCAGAGAATGGATGTCCAACACCGGACTCAGTGCCCAATTCTTCGCTGGAGTGCTCCAACGACACCGACCATCTTGGCAACCGACCCATAGGTACTGCATGCAAAGTCGTGTGCACGGAAGGGTTCTCGCTTCCCTTAGACCTGGAGTCCCGCAACAATCTTATTTGCCAAGAGGACGGCAAGTGGAGCCAGACAGCTCTGTTGGAGTGCCACAGTGAGTGACCATGACGGATTTGTTACAATGCATATGCTATCTAATTTGCTGCGCTCTGTGTTCAGAGGACGGATGTCCAAATCCGGATCCAGTGCCCTATTCTTCGCTGGAGTGCTCCAACGACGCCGACCCTCTCGGCAACCGACCCATAGGTACTGCATGCAAAGTCGTGTGCTTGGAAGGGCTCTCGCTTCCCTTAGACGTGGAGTCCCGCAACAATCTTATTTGCCAAGAGGACGGCACGTGGAGCCAGACAGCCCGGTTAGAATGTCACGGTGAGTAACAGTAACGAGTTTATTGTCAGGCCAGTACGATTGATATTTAATTCGATGCACATTTTATTTAGAGAGCGGTTGCAAGAGTCCTGATCCAGTGCCCGACTCTACGCTGGAATGCTCAGCCGATGCCAACCATCTCGGCAATCGACCCGCAGGCACTGTCTGCACAGTAGTGTGCGCCGAAGGATTTGCTCTTCCATCCGGCCTGCAATCTTTAAATCAGTTTGTTTGTCAAGAGGATGGCTCATGGAACAAGACAGCAGACCTGGAATGCCGCAGTGAGTAATCGTGGCAAATTTGTTCTCATGACAGCGGAGTTACATGTGATGCTTTCAACATCACAGAGAACGAATGCCCCAGCCCGGATGAAGTGCCTGACTCTTCACTGGAATGCTCAAGCGACGCTGACGATCTCGGCAACCGGCCCACAGGCACGATTTGCAAGGTCGTGTGCGCTGATGGCTTCACGCTTCCGTCGAGTCTGCAGTCCCAGAGTCAGTTCGTCTGCCAAAATGACGGATCGTGGAACCAGACAGGACAGTTGAAATGTCACAGTGAGTATAATGACACATCTCTTTCCACGCGAATCTAATATCGATCACGTCACGTCACGTCGTAGAGAGCGGATGCCCCAGCCCAGATAGTGTCCCAGACTCTTCACTGGAATGCACCAATGACGTCAACGATCTTGGCAACCACCCTACAGGAACGATGTGTAAGGTCGTGTGTACAGACGGATTTACTCTACCACCGAGTCAGATATCATCTGGCCAGTTTGTTTGCCAGGAGGACGGCACGTGGAACCAGACAGCGCAGTTAGAGTGCAGACGTGAGTAGCCATGAAATATTCGTCACAGGACCGGTGCAGTGCAATCCAGTGTACCAATTTGATGTACATGATTTGTGTGCAGATAGTGGATGCTCGAATCCGGATCCGGTTCCTGACTCTACCCTGGAGTGCCCAGCGAACGCCAATCATCTCGGCAATCGACCTACAGGCACTACATGCAAGGTCGTGTGTGCGGAAGGATTTTCTCTTCCATCAAGCCTGCAGTCTTTAAACCAACTTGTCTGCCAAGAAGATGGCATGTGGAACCAGAGTGCACAGCTTCAATGCCACAGTGAGTGTGGGACTGGGTCTTCGCTAGGCTCTACATAAGTCTTTCTCATAACTTTTTTAACTGCCATCAACAGAGTCTGTGGCCTTGTTTTAACCAGTATTTGTTCACGTCGTCGCAGGAGTGACTTGTGACAACCCACTACCGGTTTTAAATTCTGCTCTGGACTGCTCCAACGGCACCAGTGTCGACGGGAAATGGAGTCTAGGAACGGTGTGTCGGCTAACATGCAAAGAGGGTTTTGCCATTCCCAAAGGCCAAGAAGCACTGAACCCATTTGTCTGTCACGGGAACGGCACGTGGAGCTTAACCGAGCCGTTGAGTTGTGAAGGTGAGTTTAATTCGCCATTGTTCAAGCTTGGCAGGGCACCATAGAGAAAGATTGAATAAGAGAGGAGACTCCTATATACCTCAGCGGCCCAATCGAATCTAGCGCACCTAGCGGTTGGCGAAAGCAACTGACCCACACTTCCTGTTTCGGTTTCACTAGCGTGAATTTCGGATTGCCCGCGTGCCGCCCAAATCGATCTTAAGACACCTAACGGTTGAGGAAGCAGCTGGCCCACAGTTCTTGTTTCGGTTTCACTGGAGCGAATTTCATATTGTTTATGAGCCACCCAATGGATTTTAGCGCACCCAGAGGTTGGTGAAAGCAACTGGCACTCAATTCTTCTTTCGGCTTCACTGGCGCAAATTCCGAATTGCTTGCGCGTTGCCCAGGTTTGGCTCTGGCCGGAGGTGGACAATGTCTCGTTTAATCCCTTCTGCGAATTTCGTCGTACCGAAATTATGTCTATGTAAGTTGTAAAGAAAAGTGTACCTATAATACAGGCAGGCATGGATTCATGAATCAACAAGGGCTTTTTCTATCTGGCGCGCTTGTCTTCTGTTTTGAATAAACAGACTAGGTGTCGAGGAAACTCTTTATTCCAGAGCAATATAAAGAATGAGCACATAAAGGCTAGACACAAACCAAGACCAGCATGGTACAGAAAGGCTCGATACAGAGATAACTGCGCTCCTTAATACAAACAAATCTTAAAGTATTAACAGAGACAACAAAAGACAGCTAGTCAACACATCGCTAGTGGTTGCAGAAAAAAAAAATCTAGCTAGACGTCCTCAAATGGTGACGCTTTGCAGCTGGCGCACAAAGTGAAAAATAAACGGTGCTCCAACGTCGGCAGGCAGTTTGCCTCCCTTATGCACCACCCTATTAGAAGTTTAGAGTGTAGTATTGTGTCGCTTGTCAATCATCGTCAGCAGTCCAAATATCATGACAGCGAAAGGAACTGTAGTCCTCACTCCTCCGGAAAGCCCTTTCAGGATCTGGAATAGGCGCCACTCCGCGCCTGCGGAAGAATATGGCGTGCAGTGCGTTTCACGACGCGCAGAACAATATATCTGCAATTGTCAGAGTAATAAACAGGCCGAAGATTTCATGAATGCTAAAGGCTTTGGCCTAAAACTGCACCACGCAATGAGTGCATGCTGTATTTATTCGTGTTCTGGCCCCTCATGCACCACCATCTCACCGCATTACATTTGTAAACAAACCGCGTCTTGCTCTTTATGTGAACAGCTAAGTGCGATGTAAAAACACAACAGTAGTCTTTGCTGACTCTTTATATATAGGTGCTTTCAAGCAGCATTGTTGTAAAAACGTCTCTCACCTGTTGTCCAGCACGCGAAAAGTCGTTTAGTGCAACGTCGCAACACCGACGCAACCGACGCCCACAATCACGTGCTGGCAGTGCAGACGACTGACAGTGCAGAGGAAAAAAAGCTCCAGAACGTTTTTCAAAAAATTGCATCTTCATATATATGTTAAAACAGTGGCTTTGAAGCCTCATATAATTACTTAGCGACAAGTTTGTATGCTTTAATATAAGAACATTTATTTCGACGCTTGCGCCTTCTGGCGTTAGGTTAGAATGCCAGACGCTTGCGTAGTCGTGACGTACTTCCTGAGGCCAGTTTCAGCCGAGTGTCCTCTCTTCGTTTTCTTTCTGTATGGGGCACTTCGAATGCCCATCACCAGCAACTTACAAGGGCAGTTATATCGGACACCATGCCTTCTGCAAGCATGATGAGGTTCTCATTTACTTTAGCAAGTGCCTATTTCTTTTCATTCCGTAGAGGCGGGTTGCAAAAGTCCGGCACTTGTGGAAGACTCGGTGCTCACCTGTTCCGAGGAGTCCAACAGTTTAGGCAGATGGCCAGCTGGCACTGTGTGCTCGTATGACTGCAAAGAAGGATACGGTCTCGCGAAGAGCCAGCTTCCATTCAACCATTTTGTGTGCTCCGAGGATGGCACATGGAACCAAACTGAAGACCTTCACTGCCGAAGTATGCACGCAAGCAGAATGTTTTTTTTTTATTAATAAGCCACAAAAAAAAACTGCAGCTCTGCTCTGCTGAGTTATTTCGTGCGCTTTATTTTTATCGTATATTTCATCTAGGACCTTTATTCTCTCGCGATTGATCCTGAGCTTGTCCCTTTCTCTGCTCAACAGAAACGGGTTGCGAGGACCCTTCGGCGGCGCAGTTCTCGATGGTGGACTGTACAGGAACTGTGAACAGTCTAGGCCGCTGGCCCGTAGGAACCGTGTGCTCTCACCGCTGTGACGATGGGTTTGCAATACCTCAGGACCAAATACACCTTAATTTATTTATTTGCCTTGACGACGGTAGCTGGAACCAGACAGAAGGTCTGCACTGTCGTGGTAAGTGTGAGGATTTTTTCGTGCGTGCGTGCGTGCGTGCATGCGTGCATGCGTGCATGCGTGTGTGCGTGTGTGTGTGCGTGTGTGCGTGTGTGCGTGTGCGTGTGCGTGTGCGTGCGCGCGTGCGCGCGTGTGGGGGGAGGGCGTGGAAGCACTTTTTGTTATTATATGCTGTACTTTATTAGCGCACGCTCAAATCGAGGGCGAAAAGTGCGAAATGAACTTTGGCACGACATATAATGCCAAGAAGGAAAATGTATGCTCTATTAAGGTGACAAAGTTGGTACCAAACGTGAGGAAGCTTAGCCTGTACCAGTAACCACGCTGGGATAACGTGGCCGAGGCTGTGGTAGGCGTTAAGACTTCATTTTAGACGAGTTGGTGCATATCGATCTTGTAAAACGTTTTACCGCAGACACAGATCACGAGAAAGACGACGCACACACGATTAAGGTAGATGTAAAATGCTTTCGAGGCTTCCATAGACGCCCATACGTTCAAAACATAGCGGCTCGTGGGCTCACCAGTGCCACTGGGTGCTTGGGGGAGGGGGGGGGGGGGGCGATTTCGTGACGTTGTGTGATGTCACGCCTACGTGCGCTTTTCGCGCGAATTATAAATTGGTGTTTTTTTTTTCTTGGTTTGGGTGGGAGGAGTTCACCGCGTCGCATTTACGAGCTCGTCCCTCTTGATAATTGTTGCCTTTCAGCGCTCAGCAACCTTTGCCATTCCAATTTTCTCGAGTTCCTGCTATTCATGCGCAGATGGCAACCCAACGAAAGTGGCTGGCAAAGAGGGCGGCACTATAGGCAGCAACCTTTCAAGAGAGACAGGTCCAGCATAATTCTTAGCGGAAATTATAGAAGTACCTTGTCTCACACTGAAGCAAGGTATGACTTATAAAACGTTGCCATAACCGTACAATTCGCAGTAGAGTGCCCGACAAATATGACTGTTATATTCGTGATATATTATATTGATGCATGTAATTATAGACGAATAGCATGCGTAGTAGAGGTATGAGTTAGTAGAGGTGGAAGTTCGTTGCTTCTCGCTCGCGTGCTCGGACCTCTTTGGGCCCATCTGAGTTTTTTTTTTTTTTTCGGCTCTACTTCGGCGGTTCTGCTTCGTGCTGGGCGTTACAATATCAACCACACACTGCGATAAATCATACCAGCATGTATGTCACAGAGAGCACAAACAGTGGCGCTGTTTAACTTGTAAATCAGCTCATTGTAAACAGCACAGAGAAAAGGCTTGAAGTGCTACAACACTAGCTCAACAGGAACTATAATATGCAGAAAATCAGCGTTAGGAGCACAGCACCTGAGACATGGATGACATGAAACGTAAGTGCATCATGGTACACATGTAGCATACAGCAGTCGGATTACTCTTCACATTTGTATTTTTTTCAGCAGCAAGAAAATAGCCATGTTTACCCTTCAAGCCAATATCAATCACTTGTAAGTCCAGCGGGAAGCGATGTAGTGTGACACCGACAGTAGTATCTATTCAGTCGCAGTTTGCCACGGAGCATCGCTTCATGGGCTGCGAGCTCATCGTGTCATATAGCGCGACGCGCTTCAAACGAAAAGTTATGGAGGGAACCGAAGACTGCTTCCATGCTTGGAATGCGAAGGCGCTGTTTTTATTTTATTTCCTGTCTATTTTTATTTTTCTTTCTCTCCCTCTCTAATGACACAGCTACCCGTTATAGCGTGCAGTCGTAAGGCAACGCATACGCTGTAGGTCCGCCTTTGTTCGCCACAAAGAAGCAACGCGGTTTCACGGCCCATGGGCTTCGTGCTCACCTCGCAGTCTGAAGGTCCCGGGGCCATATTCATAGGCTGTCCATTTTCCATACTCCATTTAGCATTCATTTGGCCCTCTGTCATTGGTCACTGAGACTGTACCCGCGGCTTTCAGGCGTCTGTGGCAAGCGACCCGGCCATTGGGCGACCAGACCTCACCATTGGCCGCCATTGGCTGCCATTGGTCAGCGCCGTCGGGTTTCGTTGCCGATGAGCCACATAATGCTTTCGCATTAAAAGCGAGAAGCGTGCTACAATGACCAAGCCGGAGCTACCTTGTAGCAGCGCAAAAACACTTCGCACTGGCCGCACGCAGAGCAAGAAAACTCGGCAGCAGCGGGGTATAAAGCCTACCGTAAGCCTCCGCAGTGGCTCAGTGGTTATGGCGCTCGACTGCTGATCCGAAAGACGCGGGTTCAATCCCCGCCGCGCCGGTTTCATTTCGATGGAGGCGAAATTCCAAAGGCCCAAACGGCACTGGAAGAGGAGCAACCAGAGTGTTTCACGAAAACTTCGCAACTGGGTCATTTTGAGGCCTGCGAGCTAACTTAACGCCAGACATATCTTCACCAGCAAAAGTACGAGACACCAGGAGAAGAACAACACAGGACAACGCTGGAAGCGTGTCTTCTCCTGGTGTCTCGTACTTTCGCTGGTGAAGATATGTCCGATGTGCACCAACTAGCCCACATGGGTACCTTGTTACAGTTTAACTTTACGCACTTCCCCGGGCGCACCAGTGCAGACAGAGAGGCGCCAGCGATAAGAGGCTGCTTCTTATAGCTTGCTGCGACCGGAGACCGCAACAAGGCTTGCAAAGTCGGGCTGCCAATGCAACGACAATCATTAACAAGGAACGCAAGCATGTTTCACTGAAATTACAATATCTAGCGTGTTGTCTTTAATAACGTACGGTGTTTGACTGATAAAACAGTGTATTTTAATATTTATTCTTGGAATGGCAGTTAAGTAATTTCCATCTATCAGTGTTTGCCCCCACCTATTCGCTATGGTGCAGTCACTCTTGACCGCATTCTGTTCCCGCCTTCACCACCATTCTAAATCCGCCTTCACACGCACACACGCGCTAACTTATTGGCGGAAGGTCAAACTTTATATATGCCGAAGTATTGCGTGAAAAAGATGGCAAACATGGGTAATTAGTGGCGATGACAAAGCCAAGATAGCAGAACGCATGGGCAGACAAGCCAGCCACTTCTAAAGAGTCAGTGTTAGCCGCAAACAGAGATAAATACGGGGTGCTAAAGTACTCAAATTAAATTTAGATCATTTGGAGACGCAGTGTATATAATCTTGTTGCTCAGTCTTGCACGATATCACATTTTAAGGTCGAGCAGCAGGAAACTGTTTTGAGCTGTAAATCAGTGTTTTCCGTTTTTTTTTTCTTTTTCAGAAACCGGGTGTGAAGAGCCAGGGCAGGTGCCGCACTCTGTGTTGAACTGTACATTAAAAACCAATGCCTTAGGAAAACGGCCGCTTGGAACGCTGTGCTCGTACGTTTGTGATGAAGGGTTCGCAGTCCCTGCTCACCTTGAGCCACACAATCTGTTCAGCTGCTCCGAAGACGGCTCTTGGAACGCAAAAGAGGACCTTCTGTGCCACAGTAAGTATACAGGGCTTTGTAGCGACGAGCATGCGTTGTCAACGCACTCTATAAGGTGTCATAACAGTCATCAGTCATTGGACTATTACGCGGCCATGGGCTGATTTACCTCGTCTGCTAGACCTTAGTTGTGCGACAGAAGCAAAGTATCGCGAGAACCTTTCCCTAATGGCATCCAATGCAACGCCCCCCCTCTCTCCACCCTTTCGTGGAAGGGCAGAGCAAATATTCAGCGTACGGTGTCCAGCAGTCGAGAGCTCGCGTGTCCCTTCGTCGGCTGAATCACGCTGCGTCACCATGTGATATCCAGGCAAAGTTTCCTCGGCTTTGCGTGGTTATTTCAATAGTCATCGTATCGTCTGTACACTACTCACTCGCACCGCTGCAAGCGCAGTCGCAATGTGCCTTAGTTCGCTAGTTTTCGCACAGCATCATAAAAATCAACTCGCTATCTTCTGCCGAAACGGTAAATGAATCCTGTCTGTACGTTCCACCAAGTGCGGCTGAAAGTTACTGCAGAAGTGCAGTAGGATCTGTTGCCGTTCCTAAATTTCTTACCAATGTCATCCCCCTTAGCGTGGGTTTGACTTGGTTGTCCGAATGGTTAAACCTGCGCCGTGTACCACGCAGAGTACCTGGAACCTTACTGGCACTTCGGTCTTTTCTCTAAGCGGAAACGCTCTCATCTAGGCTATATTGGCGAGACCAGAGGAGAACTTGTGCAGTTCATGACAGTATATCCACCGCGTCTATATCACGCGGTGCCACGCAGTAGGACATTTTGCCATGTGGAACACCACCCAAGGCAAAGCCTGTTGACTCACTGTGTACAGGTACGAGCATTATGAAAGGAAACGCTTCGATCGCACTCAATAGCCATATTTATTTCTACTTCCGCATCGAACTGAAGGCATTAAAAGGATCGCGGGACTACAGAAGAAAGCGCTTATAAAAATGCAGGTTTCGTACACATACTTGGTGAATAGTCATTGACTGCGAGCTGATAAAATGTTTCCTTTAACATTATTTCGACCTGTGCCCAACTGCTTTGAGCATTAAAAATGCATGGGCTGATATTTTGTTAGCTGTGGGGTCCGCAGGTTCGTACAAAACGTGAAATAATTCGTTTAGCTGTTTCACAAGCGGGCATTTCTTCCCCCTTTAATCTGTCGCAAGAAGCCCTCGAGTTATTGGCGCCCATCGTTCACAGAATAAGTGTGTAGCGGGTTTTGTTCACCGCAGTCTGCGTTCACTGAGATCTCTGTTGAGTGCAGAAACCGGCTGTGAGAGACCACGACTTCTGAAGAACTCGGTCCTTGACTGCTCCGAAAGCGCCAATTTGGTGGGTAATTGGCCAGCTGGGACCATCTGCAAGCACATCTGTGATAAAGGCTTCGTGATACCTCAAAGCCTAGAGCACCTGAACGAAATAGCCTGCCTCGATGATGGCAAGTGGAACGATACGGACAGTTTGGAGTGTGTCGGTGAGTGGTCTTCTTTTTCTGTTGCACACAAAGGGTGTGAACGCGAGCCTGTGAGCATCCGGACTGCGCAAAATTATCCATTTGACCGGAAGTTTTCTCTGTTGTCTTCAGCGCGTGTTTGCTTGAGGGCTTGGCTCCGTTACCGTGAACTTCCATAACGCAGGACATACGAATTATTAAAGCGTTTAAGTTTCTTTAAGTTCCAGCCAGTGAAATGTCTTCGAAGCGTTGACCCCTTTCATTGCTCCGAAGTTGAAAATTTTGCTCATCCCCATGGCTGTCACTGCTCACAAAGTTATTTCACATTGGACGCACATTCGATAACTGCAAGAAAAAAAGAAAATCCCAAGTCAGCTGAACCTTATGCATCGCTTTACATTCGACCTGTATACAAAGAACACGATGAGTAGCGTTTCGCTGCGTTGTCCGATTTTCGTTTGTTGTGAAAGAAGCGAAAAGTGTGCTAGCGTGGCCTCGGGAACAAAAGCGAGCAACAACCCATCCCCATGCAAATAAGAGAGACAAACTGTAACGAAGCTATCTGGCACCGCACGCCGAAGGAACGCCAATCGGCCGCATAGGAGACGATCATTGGAAAAACCTTTTTTTTGTTTTATTTTTAGTCCCTGTAGTTCACTTATCACCGTGCGCTGCACGCGCGCCATTTAGTGTTCTTTCGTCGGGTTTATAAGATGCAGCAATCTGAGTGACATGCAAGGGGCTAAACAGTGCGAAAAGACCGGCCTTCTCTTCCTTTTTTAGCCGCGGTGTCTCAGTGGTTATGGCGCTCGGCTGCTGACCCGAAAGACGCGGGTTCGATCCCGGCCGCGGCGGTCCAATTTCGATGGAGGCGATATTCTAGAGGTCTGTGTACTGTGCGATGTGAGTGCACGTTAAAGAACCCCCTGCGGTCGAAATTTCCGGAGCCCTTCACTATGGCGTCCCTCATAGCCTGAGTCGCTTTGGGGCGTTAAACCCCCATAAACCAAATCTCCCTCTTCTTTTCTATGCGCGCATGCACATGAAGCTGTACTCGCTCTCCGAGCTTCTTCCGGTGTCAAACAAAGCCCAGACTTTTTTCAGATCACTCTCTGCTTGAGGCGTTGTTCTCCCCATACCAGATTTCACATCCATCTGTGTAAGTCGTAGGACAGAGGTGTCATCGCAGCTAAATTTGGTTTTGGCATTCTCTGTGGTGGCACGCGAATACAATCAATTTATTATGATCGTTACTTCCTAAGCATACTTATGCCCGAGCAGTCCCTAATGGCTAAGAACTGCCCAACCGTCCATTGCCTGTCGGCTTTCTGCAAAAAAAAAAAAAATAAAAATAAAAATTACTTAGCTGCTCCCGTTGTTTTCTGCTGACTGGCATTTCCGACTGCACTTTCTGCAGAACGGCAAAATCCTCAGTTGTCTCAAGGCTGCAAGGACGAAGTGGTGGTCGTGGATGGACACAACGTGTCGTTCCCAGTCGCAGTCGAAGCGCCGACATTCGGAGCTTTCAATGGGACCTACGCGACAGTAAACTGTAGCACCATGGAAGTGGCTACATACGGGTCGCACATCATAGCCTGCGATGCTGTCGACTCGGAGCTGGGCACTGAATCATCGTGTGTATTCAACGTTACAGCATTCGGTGAGTTCTTTGTGTCAACGGCATCGAATGTAACTCCTGGCGGCCGCGGCAGTCGCATTTCGATGGAGGTGGATTGCTAGAGGCCCGTGTACTGTGCGATGTCAATGCACGTTAAAGAACCCCAGGCGGTCGAAATTTCCGGAGCCCTTCACTACGGCGTCTCTCATAGCCCGAGTCGATTTGGGGCGTTAAACCTCATAAATCAACCAAACAAAACCAGTGTACCCCAGTAAGATCAGGCATTGCAGAAAAAGTGGTACAATTGTTTACTGCAGCACTTTGAATGCCTCGAAGCCCTTCGGGCATCTGAAGCGTCCACATGTTGATGAGTTGCGACACCACGGGTTCCTGAGCACCCGCAGGGGCATTTCCGCATGGGGATGATGGTGAGCAGTGCGTCACCACGGACCCGAGCACCCGCGCTTAGCCGTGCGTGGCTCAGCCGTATCCGGAGAAAAAGGGATCCTGATGGTTGAGCCGATGCCGAGCGTTTGGACCCTTAACGTCCCTCGGCGGAGGCAACACACCACTTTGGTCCCAGCTTCCCGTATACGGCATCTCCGTCTGACCCGACCGGGGGAAATCGGTAGTCGCCTTTTCCTGCCCCCCCCCCCCCCCCCCCTCCCTCTATCTTTCATTTTTCTATCTCTTTTTTACGACTCTCCTGTCTCCTCCTCTCTTCTATTTTTTTTTTTTCACTTTTCATAGGCGGCTAGGGTTAACCTTATGTGGCCAACCACCCTGAGTTGCGTCATATTTGGTTATAGTTCGGGTGTACAGCTGGCGTGGGCAGGGCTTGCTTGCAATTTCCTGTCCCGTCCCCTCGTTGGGCTCCGTGGTGGGCGGCTGGCACCGTGGCCGAACAATACACTTATCGCTCCCGCTCTGCAACAAAATGATTGCCCTCAAGAAAGATTGCGGACCGGTGTGACTTCTCAGTACTTGCAAAAATCGAAAGAAGCGTTCCCAAAATTCTGTGTCCTGCGCAGCGAAGACAGAAATAACTGCCCGAACAATGCCCACTCTTGGTTGCAAAAAACCTCACCGATGCCTTGGGCACGGGTTACAAGCTAAAAAAAAAAGCCTAGTGGTGACCTTCTACTGGAGCTTAAAGACAGCGTCCAATAATCAAAACTATCTACCATAACGTCAACTGGGAAAACCCCAGTGTCTATAACTGCACACAGATCCCTAAACACTGTACGGGATGTAATCTCTGAAGCTGACTGCCTCAAACTAACCGAACAAGGAATGCTGGAGGGTCTCAAGGACCAAAATTTCATCAATGTCTACTACATCACAATCAGGAGAAAAAAAAAAACCAACAAAGCATCTTGTCCTCACTTTCAACTCTGTACACTCCCAGAAGCAATAGAAGCTGACTATTCGAAAATAAATTTCCGCCACTACATCCCGAACCCGCGATGGTGTCACAACTGTCAGCGATACGGTCATGGCTCACAGAGTTACCGTGGCCGCAAAACATGCGCGAAATGCGCCTCACGTGAGCACGTTTCAGAGAACGGTGATGCAGCACCGTGCTGCGCCAACTCTCAAGGAGATCACGCCGCTTATTTAGGTCTTGCCCAACATTGAAAACCGAAAAAGAAATAATCACTCTAAAAACAAAGGAAAACATTTCATCCAAAGAAGCACGTCAACGACTTTCACATACCATTGGCACGTTCACCTTCAGTGCTGCAAAAACAAAATTCGCCGATGTGGTGCGACGGGGCGGGGCACCGCACAGGCCTTTGGCACCTGCCCAGGCCACACACAGTGAGCCTGTGTCAGGGCCATCTGCGCCTCCTGCAGACGCGGCGAAAGCAGCCCTGCCATCTCTAAAAAAGGGCTTGTCAGCCCGCGAGTCGGTAGCCCAAAAGACTTCGCCCCATCGGGGGAGGTCTGCATCTCGCACACCCGCGGCTTCTTCGCGGCACTCCAGCGCCTCCGGTGAGGCAATAAACACATCCCCCAGCACATCCACAATGCAGGGGCGGCGCAGCTCACTTGAGCGTGCCAAGAAACCAAAAGCTCAAATTACAGGCCCCAATAAACTGGGAGCCTAGGTTTTTGACCGCATCCCCCCAAAACAGTAAAAATGTCATTCCTAATTCAGTATAACTGACCAGGACTGTTGAACAACTACAGTGATGTAAGGGACCTTTTAAACTCATTTTCTCCTGTAGCTTTATGCTTATAGTAAACAAACTTAGGACCTCAACATAGGAATATTTTAAAGAAATATAAAGTCTTCCACTGTGACAGAGAGTACTCAAGTAGGCTCTCTGGAGGTGTCGCTATTATAATACAGAGTGGTGTTGCAACTTGCGAAGTCAAACTTATAACTAGATATTAAACTGTTGCAGTCAGTGTTTTAGATTTCAAAATAATTATAATACGTTCTATATACCTCGAGCGATATTTAAGTCGCACTACATGGTCTAGAAGCACTTTTTAAACAGCTACCTGAGCCATACCTAGTTGTTAGAGATTTTAATGCCCATTCTGGTATTTGGGGAAGTGAACAAACATACGCTAGAGGTCATATCTTACATCATTTTATTCTGTCCAACAATATCTGCCTGCTCAGTGCAGGAAAACCCACGTACTGCCCTCCAAGCTCTGGAAAATGAGCTGCATAGACCCATCTTTTAGTTCACTGTCTTTTTTTATCGATTTTAAATGGGACGTTCTGAATAATCCATTTGGAAGTGATCACCTTCCCGTGGTAATTAACTTGTCATCATCACCATCAATTATTCCAAGTAAACCGCGTTGTTGGAAGCTCCACATAGCTGACTGGGAGCTATTGCGAGAAAAAGCCTGCCTTGAAAAGCTATTTGCAGATCATCTCAGTACTGATGAACTGAATGAAATATTTACATCTTGTATCACTGCTATGGCTCATCTTGCTATTCATCCATCCTCATGAATGGTTCGAGAGAACCACAAGGTGTGGTATGAAAAAGAATGTAGAGAAGCGAAAAAGAAGCAGAATAAAGCATGGGGAATGTTTCGCAGGCAGTTTATAAATTAAATGGCAACTTCTCCCCCTTTACGATTCCTTTTCTTGCAGACACTAGTACACTAACACAGAAGAACAAGCAGACATGCTAGGCGAATATTTCTCAAGTGTTTCAAACTACACAGAATCATTTTTGAAGTAAAAAAACACAGCTGAGGAACAAAAACTTTCCAGCAAGTGTTTGCACAAATTAACCATTTAATAGATTAGTTACAATCCAAGAAATAAACAGTTTTATCTGCCAGAAAACAGACAGATCAAATACATTACGAAATGCTAGGAAATCTTGCCCAACCTTCTGTAGAAGCACTTTTTGAAATTTTTTAACAAAATATAAACAACAGGAACAAATTATAAAAGTTTGGAAAAGGCCATTATATTGCCATTTCTGAAACCTGGAAAGCAGCCAACATCCCCTGATAGTTATAGACCAATAGCTCTTACCAGCTACCTGGCCAAGTCTTTCGAAAGCATTTTGAATGTCAGGCTAACATTCATGCTTGAAGCTCGTGGACTTCTTGACATTCATCAGTGTGGTTTTAAAAAGGCATGTTCGATGACAGACCATTTAGTTCACCTCGAAAATACTGTCCGAGAAGCTTTCATACATAAACAACACTGTCCTGCTGTCTTCTTCGATCTCGAAAGGGCATACGACACAACTTGGAGGTTCGGGATACTCTGCAACCTAGCAGAACTTGGCATCCGCAGAAGGATGTTGAACTGCCTAAATGACTTCCTATCCAACCGTTCCTTTTATGTACGCCTAGGTTCAACACTCTCAAAGAACTTTGTTCAGGAGAATGGGGTGCCTCAGGGGTGTGTTTGAAGTACACCTTTTTTGTCGAGAAAATGAATTCCTTAGCAAAAATAATCCCAAAGACAATTATGTACTCCGTTTATGTCAACAATCTTCAGATAGCCTGCACGTCAGCAAACATATCAATATGCGAGAGACAAGTACAATTGACGATAAATAAACTAGCGACATGGGCAGACAGAAATGGATTCCAGTTCTCTGCTCAGAAAACAGTGGCTATCATGTTCTTCTGAAACAGGGCCTACAGAACAATTCCACCCTACACCTAAGGGAAACCGAATTACCAGTAAAAAAACAAAACAAATTTCTAGGTATAAATTTTGATAAAAAGCTCACATTCTTTCCACAAATAAACAACCTTAAGAAAAAAGCTTTCTGATCCTTAAATGTCACAAAAGTGGTTTCAAGAAAATATTGGGGGTCCGATAGGACATGCCTTTTGCACATTTATCGTGCTCTAGTACGATCCTGCCTAGATTATGGGTGCAACGTGTATGGGTCTGCAAGACCATCATACCTAAAACGACTACACCCAGTACATAACCTTGGTTTACACCTCTCAACTGTTGCGTACAGAGCATTCCCTATAAACAGTCTCTATGTTAAAACCAATGAACCCTCCCTTACTGACAGAAGAACTATGCTCACATGCACATATGTCCTGAAAATCCGTTCCCTGCCAAAACACCTGTGTTATCCCATAGCTACAAAGTGCACCTCCAGAACACTGTTCAATAACAAACCCCAGTCAATCAGGCCTCTGCTTCTCTGCTTTGAAGATATTTGCCAAAACTTGTAAATACTGGATTCCCTTCCTGCTGTCGCCTCAGGGCACGACCCACTGCCCCCATGGTACAGCCTCCCCACTGTATTTGACTTTACATTAACACACTTTCGAAAAAAACAAACGCCACGGAACGCATATTACAGGAACACTTCACACTACAAGAAAAATATCTGAACTACACAAAATTTTTCACTGATGGGTCAAAAACAGCAGATTATGTCGGAAGCATGGTAATACAAGGAAACTAGCAAAAAATAGTAAGGTTGCCAAACTGTGCATCCATTTTTACTGCCGAATGTTATGATATCACCATAGCTGTGAGCAGGATAATAAATAACAGTAGGCCTATTGAAAACAGCATGATCTACACAAATTCGCTTAGCCTGCTCACGACACTTAACTCTAGAAATGCAGTCAGACCGTTGGTGGGAAACATAATACACAACATAGAAAAAGTAACAACACAAAAGCATATGATAAAATTCTGCTGGATGCAGAGCCATATTGGAATAAATGAAAATGAAAGAGCCGACTTCTGTGCTTCACAAGCTCGCAGTAAGGAAATCAAGACAATTACCATGCCCTATAGAGACTGCATGAAATTAATACATAGTAATTTGAAGGCTAAATGGCAGACAACTTGGGATAATGAAATAATCAACAAGCTGCATTTTGTAAAGCCTGTCCTCAGGGAATGGAAGACCTGTACACACCAGGAACGTTTCATAGAAGTGATTTTATGTCGTCTCCACATAGGAGACACACACCTGACGCACAACTTCTTACTGACGAGTCAATACAAACCTTTCTGTGAAAGATGTGGAGATGAGCTCGCATTAAACCAATTATACTGTCATGCTCAAAACTCGAAAAACTAAGAAAAAAGTATTTTACTCAATTTTATAATGAACACATATCTTTTCATCTGTTGCTCTTAGGAGACAATGAAAGTGTTGGCATACTTTGTTTTTAGCTTTTTGAGAAGAAGCTGGCTTGCTTTATAAACTGCGAATTATAGCCCAGCGCCTCACTTTTCCTTCATACATCTCAGCCACTTTCTTATTCCTGAGAAAAAAGCTGAGGTGTCTATTTCATGGGTTGGGAGCCTCAAAATCTTTGCCCAGCCAAGGATGGCTGCCAAGGTTACCTGATCGTCTTTTAAAGCTTTTACCATTAGCCATTTCAAACTTTTTTCCTTTATTTTCACTAGGTGGTATGAAATTAATTTTTAAGCCCTATACACCACCGTTCTTTTGCACTTTTTATAAAATCGTGCTCAAAACAATTTCAGTACCTTGTGTTTGTGCATGTTAGCCTTAGATGCTTATGTGCCATTAAACCCAATACAACACAAATGCTTGGAAGCCCTTCAAATCTGTAAACGGCTTTTCTGAACCAGGCCCACAGGTGCACCAACATTAATAATCGTCACATCATTAGGTTACTAAAAACAGGCCGATGAGCCTCGCTTTAATATTCACGTAGATGCAAATTTCATTACGGCGTTTCATGAAAGCGCTTGGAGCTGGTGCCTTTAATACGCAGTGCAAGAACAGCGCGAATTTTGACATTTTCACGTCTACGTTTCGCCTGCATATTTTACTGCAGGTCACAAAGGCGAACAGGTAGCTTAGTTTTGTGAGAGGCAGTTAAACAAGTTTATAACTTATAGATAACTGTAGATTGAGTTGAATGTCATGCCACATAAAGCGGCCAATTCAGATGCCGTTTCAAGGGAGGCAAATGAAATAGCTACAGGCTGCATAAGGCCAGATAAAATTGAACCATGGCGATGTTGGTAGCGTAGTGGCCTCTGTAATTCTGAAAAACCTTGGCAGCGCCATAGCAGCCGAGGAAATACAAAAAAACTCACCTGTACTGGACTGACCCTTGACTTCCTACTAGGCTTTACGCCATGTGCATGCATATTTCAGATCTGTAGTGTATTTTATTTCTCGTTTATATGGCTTTGTGGACACGTAGTGCCCCGAGTAGTCCGGGACATTCCTGAAAAAATCGCAAGAAGGGAAGCAATCGCCGCGGCTTTTGGTGTTCGACTGCTCGTCCCAAGGTTGCGGGTTCGCTCCCGGCCGCTGCGGCATAGGCGTAATGCAGAAACGCTCGTGTGATGTGCGATGCCAGCGGGAGCCCTCCACTACGGTGTCCTTCATACCCCATGTGTTGCTTCGGGACGTTAACCGCTCATACAAACATGCCTACACAGGAAAGCGGACAGGTAAAATAAAGTGTAGCGTGGCGTTCGGCGCCGGCCGTACAACCTTGTGAACGTAAATAAAGTGATGTGTGTCCGCTCTTTTTGTTAACTGGCCTTTCCCAGTATTTCGCAACATATGTGTGTGTTTTGTGGTCCGGTGCGTACGCAGCGCCCGGGTGTGCACCGTTCCAAAGCGACCCGTACAGCCGTGTGTCGTGCTCCGCGGACCGCAACGCTACCGGCGGACGGCTGCACCCGGTGGGCGATGTGTGCGAGTATATCTGCCAGCAGCACGGCTACGTCATCCCCCAAAGCAAGCTCGACTCGGCCGTCAAGGAGTGCCGGCCGAACGGCTCCTGGAGCGATGAGGACTTCCACCTCTGCGAGAGTACGTCTTCCTCACTCTCTCTGTCTGTCACTGTGCGGCAATGCCCGCCGCGGAACCTTCTCGGTGTATAACTGTACGCCAGGGCATCGGCGTTTCCCTTTTCGGTGCCAGCGTAAGCTCCAACAGTGTGACGAGGCCTACAGTTCGGGGTAAAACACGTTTTTGGGCAAGTTGGTAACATTCTTGATTCATATTGCACCAAAGAAGCACAAACACACAGAGAAGGAACACGCAAAAAACACGGACGAACGCTGCACTCACAACTGCTTTACTGCGAGAAGAATTCGAGCTTAAAAAGGCTCACGCATCTGCGCACTACAGGTATTTACGGGTTCGGGGTATTTACGCGATGCATTTCTTGCTTGTTCTTTTTGTTGTTGTTGTTGTTGAAAGAATTGGCGCCAATGTGCTTTCAAAATTTTGCGCTCTGGGTGAAATTTGTCATCGAGGGAAGTCATTATTTTTTCTTTCTCTTGTAAATTTCTTTTTGTTGGTGGTCTCCACGTATTAACTTACTTTTGCAATCACCCACTCGTCTCGGTAACTCTTTTGACGACTGCGAGCGCCTTATTGCCCGATTCGTCTGCGGTGGCCCCTAACCCCTCGGCCGCGATCCGCAGAGCAACTGGTTCCCATCCCGGCAAGCGGCTGCGAGGATGTCCGCATTTACACCGACGTGCTGGGCAACACGACCGTGCCCGTGCCCGTGTTCCGCACCGGCTCCGGTCAACTAGTCAACGCCACCTGCACCCCAGAGAAGCTGCTCGACTTCCGCGACTACGAGGTCAACTGCGTCGCGGAGGACCGGGAGCTCCGGTCGTCGGCGTCCTGTGCGTTTAAGGTAATAGTCAAAGGTAGGAACTCGCGGGTGAATCACCGCGGCGGACTGCTGGCAAGCTTTCTTTCAGCCCTCGGAGATGTGCCGATAGTCATCCACCGCCGGTGCGTTGTTTGTTTCCACTGCGGGACGACATTTTTAAAAAATATTTAAACGCGTGCTACTCGAAACGACTGCTGATCCCGCATGCTGGCTCTTTTCTGCTCAAAGGGGGCGGTTAGTTAGCTGCACTTGCATTCCAAGTAGAGCCCGATCGTACTTAATGCGCTCATAGAGTGATCTACTCAAGTTGTGCGTCGCTGCTTGTTTCTCTGAGGCGGCAGTGATCGAACGCTCTCTGTCCGGCACCAATTCCACGACACAGCAGATCTCAACTACTCCTATTATTGTTTGCAGCGACCACAATGTTTCGCATAGCCGGAGTGCATCTTCGTGGCTGTAAAAGGTTTGCCGCGGTTCGAGGTTGACTGAGCGGCCTGCGTATGCAATGCTGCGTGTTCTCTCTCGCGCAGGCCACTCTGTCCCCCGACACCTTCAAGCAGACCAACATTGTGTAGACGTTCACGAAGTTCACGACACGTACCCGGTGCCGGTGCGGCCGCCTGCGTTCGAGGCGGCGTCCGGCGGACCTGCCCTGGTCACCTGCGAGCCGGCCGCGCTGCTCGGGCCCGGCACGTACAACGTCACCTGTACGGCTAGAGACAATAAAACCAAGGCAGAAACACAGTGTGCCTATGTTGTGAACGCGAGCCAGATCGAGCAGTTCCGGGGTGAGTAGAACCGCTCTGGCTGCATGGCTGCACCGCTGATGGCTGCACACAAAAGCGCCTCCGCATGGCTGCAGCCTGCGCTTGGCCGATGCCCTCGCGGACGCGCTTCTCTCCATTGGGCCTGCTCTGGCTTGGTTTCCCCGGGGCGTGCCTTTAGCTGACCGGCAAGTGCGTAGTGCAAGCAGCAGCCCGCACTGAGTCTGCGCGTCGTTTCCAGAGTCGCAGTGTTTGTCTCTAAGGGAACCCGCGAACGGCAACATCCGGTGCAAGCGGCGCCACGGACTCATCACATGCCACTTCTCATGCCTCCCCGACCACGTGATGAACACCACGGCGTTTCCCCTGCTGGCCAGGCGCGTCGTGGTCTGCGACCGCGCACAAGGCGACCGCTTCGACTTCCAGGAGGAGTACGGACTGGACGCGCTGCCCGCCTGCACCAGTGAGTGCCGCGCTTAATTGATCCACATTTTTATGACCGCTGACGCAACCTGTGCTTTCGCGCTGCTGGCCGGAACGAAGGAAGTCGCGAAGGGATCGGCGCGTAGTCGGTGCATTCGTTAGACGCCAAAAGCCTCTAATTTCGTGCTTAGGCATGCGGAACCACACTCGTTAACCGAACCTTGGCAACAAAAGCACACTCACGCGTTGCGTCTCACAGCCACGCGCGTTTCTCTCGCCTGGATGGCTGAGCACTAGAAACGAAAAAGTATTAATCCCACTAAAGGGCACAACCCGCACGTCTTCGTTTTCGCTGCTCGGGTCGGCAGCTTGTTGCTGCAGGTCGGGAGGGAGCGCTCCACGGGAGCGCGCCACGATGTTCAGCGTCGAATGTAGAAAGTATACCTGTCTTGTTGGAAGAAGGCTCATGTTCGCCCAGACCTGAAGTTGCACCTCACACCAAGGCGGCTGAACACACTCGTCACTCTGCCGGAGGACCGTTTTCGTTTCCTTGGCAGGTGACTTTGGTGACTCGGAATATGGACGAGGCATCCCCGGCAGAGGCCTGAAGCGTCCCTGTCCCCGCAACTCCCCTCGGTGGTCGTTGCACCTTTCTTACTTGACGCGTGGTAGCCGCCGAGTGAGTTGATAAGTGCCGTTTATTTTGGCGATTCCTTCAACATCTTTGCCTCGAGAAACTACCGAAAACTTAACAGCCGCCACGCTCCTATTCTTTCCACAAAAACACCGGGTGTGCCCAGCGCGATATGTGCTTTCAGATTCCCTAGAGGGATAAAAGGTTATGGGCGTTGTCCTCCGCTTCTATCCGCGGTATTAGCATGCCGGTCGTCGTTCGGTCCAGCCGGCGCGGCGTTGCCCCGATGATGCGTGTTGTACTTGAGAGCGTCTAACAGCGTGTGCACCGGTTTTGGCGCCGGAGTCGAGGGCGCTTATGGCATCCCGGAGGCAACGGCTGCGACCACGTTTCTGTCGTGACGTGCAGGGTCTCCTGCAACCTCTCTTGTTAGCGTACAGCAGGGCGCTGCATCATTTCACGACTCTTAAACGAATCGCTTCCAGTTAAAATTTTCTTTCTCTCTGTTTCGTAAGAATACGCACTGCATCTGTAGAAGTGTAAAGTAAAAGAAAAAAAACGATTCTGTATTTGCGACTTTCACGTGGAAACTTCTCTATACAACCAGTGTAGTAATTCTTAGGGATGCAAGTCCCCAAATGTTGTCGGCGTAATTGGAACGCTAGGTACGCTGTGTTCGCAAGCGTTATTGTAACAATGAAAAGCGAGCCATTCAGCATTACTACGTGAAAAAAAAATGAAAATTGGTTTCGAGGAAAAGAAATGGCGCAGTAACTGTCTGACATATCTCGGTGTCACCCGGACTGCGCCGTAAGGGAAGGGATAAAGGAGAGAGTGAAAGAAAAAAGGAAGAAAGAGGTGCCGTTGTGGAGGGCTCCGGAATAATTTCGACCAACTGGGGATGTTTGACGGCCACTAACATCGCGCAGCACACGGGCGCCTTATGTGTATTTGTGCTGTGCGATGTCAGTGCATGTCCAGAGAGTTATCTCTGCCCGCCGGCTGAAAGAAAATGGCAATGATTAAACACGGCTGCAGGTCGCACTTTCGCCTGGCCGGGGGCGAGTTACCGAAAGATATCGGTATCGAAGTGAATAGGACAGTAACCTGAATGGCGGGCATCCAAAACAACGTATGTATTTGTTTCGGAATTAAAGCCGGAAGTACTAAAGTGGATTTCATTTGCAGTACAAGCGCAGACCCTAAAGTCGGCAATTTGTAGTGAAGCATGCAACGTTCATTCAGCTAGCGAACTGATGATGGCAGTTTTTTCACGACTAATGCCCCGTGGATCATGTGCAGAAAGTAAGAAGTCGTCTTGGTTCCATAGGGTGGAAATATGCGTCAGCTAAAACGAACATGCACCTACAGGGAACAGTTCCTCCTTTCTTTGTTTCATTCTTTATTTATCGGCTTGTTTCTTTGTTTTCCTTTCTTCCTTCCTTTTTTCTTACTCCCTCTTTCCTTTCCCTCCATTTTCCGAGCTTCGTTCCTTTTTCTTCTTTCTCTCCTTCCCTACTTGTCTTCCTATTCATGCGCTCCGCATGTGAGCTGCGATTGCACTTATGCTATCGTAGGACAGTGCCGATCTCCTACGGCGCAATTTACTTTCGTTCACATAAATAAAATTTATTTGAGCGCATTTTATTCATTGTTGAGCTTGGATTACGAGGGTGATTATAGGAGCTTAATTCTGACCTCTGCTGATGCCAGTAACGTTCAAGAAATTGGCTCAACTATGCTTCCAACACGGTCACTTTACAACGATCAGAATAAGGGCCTCGTGCTTCAAATGATGGTTGCCGTCAAGAGAAACGAAAATTCGCGGGCCGAAACAGCGCTGGACGACGTCGCAGAAACCGCTTCATTGCAGGTTGCTCTCTACTGCGTGATGTGAGCTGCGCACGGGCTGATTATCACCTGCGAGGCGGAGCTGACAAGTATTCAAGCTGTCCTTGTGAAGTTAATATGCCCTGTGTGTAGCGCACTATGTGTGCTTGACTACACCACCTCACTACTCCTCCCCCCCTCCCCCCCCCCTCCCCCAACCCCACACCTGCCTCATAGGAAGAGGGGGGCTGGCTGGCTCCAGCGTGGCCGGGCAGCGTTTCCTGATGGCCCGCACGGCGGATTCTCCAAGCTGCGCCCTGCACCAAGAACGTTTTCTAACCAATAAAGTTTATTTACTTAATTTACGAAGTCTTCTTTTTTTTTTTTCTATAACAGGACAACGCGAGTCATACGCGACTGTGGACATTGTTAGTTGAGGATGCCACTGAGGCTCAATAAATAGAACGGTAGCTTCAATGCTCATGATTTACAAGCAATTAGTTTTACGTCTTGAGCTTAGTAGTTAATGAGCCTACAATGAGCCTACAAGTTAATGAGCCTAGCTCGAAAGTGACTGTCGTTCTGAATTATACGCGTTGACTGGAATGTATTTAACATGAATTTCGAAAAGTATCGCTTCACTGGTGTAATGTGTTGACCGATAGTACGCAAAGGGATTTTTTTTCAGCCATCCGCGACTCCGAGACGTGTTTCTGAGCTCGGGCATGCATTCCTGAGCATGACGAAAGTGATAGCGTATAAGTCGTAGTAAATGATTTTGTACTGCACGCTATACAATCCTGCCTCATTGGCGTTCGGCTTCTGAGCCCAAGGTCGACGGATCGGATCCCGACCGCAGAGGCCGTATTTCCAAAATGGCGAAAGGCAGAAACGTTCTGTGTGATGCCGGAGCACGCTAAAGAACCCCCGGTGGTCGAAACTAGACACGGAGTCCTCCAATACTCAATCTGAACGAACAAACGTAGCGTGTAAACAGGACACAGAAAGATGAGGACAGGACGGGGCTACAACTTACAACTGAATGAAATCGATAAACGAAAGACACATCCCTTCTCGAGCGAAGACACGCATGCGCAAACTTGAAAGAATGACAAAACTGTGATAATCTAGAAAAATCCGGTAAAAAGAGACGAAAAGGCGAGGAATAGCCACCGGTCATGAAGACTGTTTACAAACATTAAGTGCGTCTTAGAAAGTTTCTTTTTCCATTAGATAAATAGATGGTGTGCTAATGCACGTGTCACTAACTCGTTGTGATATTTCATGAGCTTCCAAGATTTCCCTCGCCAATTGATTTTTACCCTTTCCTAAAATCTTCGTGCGGTTCACAGAGGGAAAGCAACCTGGGCAATACGGCACCCTTCATTGCCCAGTTGGCGCTTTGGGACGTTGAACCGCCCATACCAATCTTGCTCAGCTTGGAAGGGCACTTTAACAAAGGGGGGGGGGGGGGGGGGCGCTATAAAGTGCACCGTATTTGGCAACATCACAAAGCAGGGGCCGCCTGTTGGCATGAGGCGCACAAATACATTTAAAACCAAGAGCAGAGCGCCTGGCAAACTCCGCCCAAGCGAAGACAAGCCCTGTTGTCGAAACGCTGGCTAACAGCCCTGAGGCTTCCCCTCAGTTGTCCAATCTGTGTTAAGAAATTCATCTACCTGCCCTGTCTCTACCAAGGACTCCGGGATCTGAATTAGTTTCTGAATCTGAATTAGGAAGACAATGCTGGTCTAGCTGGATCTCTACATTTTGCGACGCGCAACGCAGACGAAGACGAACAAGACATGATGCGCAAAACCTGTAGTGCCTCAAAGAAGAGAACTAAAGATTGTGAATTGTAGGGTCCAACCTTCCGAAGCGACACATGGTATATGAGGGACGCCTTAGTGGAGAGATTAATTTGGAACCCCGGGGGTTCCCGAACATGCGGAAACTGAAGGCGTTAGCGGTCTAAAGATATAAAAGTGGCCCTCAGAATCCTGGGGGAAGCCGATTAACGCCCTATGGTGAAACGCCCAGATCCAGCCGTCTAGGTCCGAAGTGCTACCGTGAGCGCGAAAAAAAGATTACCGTATATTGCCGATTACAAGTCGACCCCGCAACTCGCGACCCCCTTTGGCCAAAAAAAAGTTACTCCGAATTTAGGTCGATGCTGACGCACCCTGTGGTCCTAGCTCGCCCAAAAAGTTTTTCAGAAGGCCGAGTCATAAAGAAATATTTATTGGTTCAAGAGACATCTCTTACTCGTCGTCGCTTGTGAGGACACAGTCGCGATCATCCTCTTATCGTCGGAAGCGGTGGCGAGATGCCGCACGTGGAAAACACCGCAGAGACCATGTCTGTTGGTAGTCCATCCGGGCAATCGTTGGCATACGGTTGTTCGTCGCCTTAGGCCGTTCCTCTTCATGAAATTCGTCACCCACTTCTTAGACACTTTAAACTCGGTACGCGGGATGCACATCTCCTCCGCGAGAGCGCGTGCCTTTGTTTCAATGTAATTGTAGTAAACACTCAGGCTCTTGCTTCTCTGGTCGTGAACCCAATCTCGAACCGCCTCTTCAACGGCAGGGTGTTGACCGGACTTCGGCCCGCGAAAGGAATGGCGTGTAGCAGCGCACGCAAAAAGCTTGCTTCTTTGTTTTCTCCAGCCTCTCGCGCGCTTTTCTGAGACGTCGAACTTCCGCCCCGCTGCGACGTTGTTTTTCGACTCGGCATAGAGGATGACTTGCCGCTTGAAAGCCGCGCTGTACTGTTGCCGAGGTTGCGGCGGCATCTTGCAAAGTGTCCGTCGGGCAGTGACACAAACCACATACACCGCTGTTAGGTGTCACGTAGGCGGTGCGACGTGCAGAAATGGCGAAAGTGCACAACAACACGCGAAAATGCTTCTCGGCTCATGCGACTGGTCACGTGTGGTCTAGTTTTGGATTGGA
The DNA here is from genome assembly GCF_055824585.1 of Amblyomma mixtum. Classification (NCBI taxonomy): domain Eukaryota; kingdom Metazoa; phylum Arthropoda; class Arachnida; order Ixodida; family Ixodidae; genus Amblyomma; species Amblyomma mixtum. Next base: position 31,369,764 of record NC_143014.1, read on the forward strand.
TTGGATTTGTAGCTGTCCCATTTGTATCAAACATTGCCAGCCCGACCGGCTTTGGCCGTTTTTCCGCGGAACGCCCACGGTTTGTCGATAACAAGTTGCTATCGTATTAAAATAAACCTTTGGTGCATATCTCAATTAAATTCAAGTTTTTTTTAAGCAGATCCACTTTCGCACCGTGTCTGACAACTATTATGGTATTACGAGCGCACGGGGCGTGATATTATCCGCGACTCGGTCGAAATTACTTTTGACCCCGCATATAGGCCGACTTTAAGACTCCGCATAAACTTCGACTCCGATTATACGACGACCCCCTAACTTTGGAAGGATATTTTACAAAAAAAACGTCGACTTATACGCGGCAATATACGGTAACACGAACGAGGCTCCGGTGCTACGGGGAAAGGGCGGCATGTTTCCATTCCTGTAACACAGGGGAGACTGGTAGACAACAGCGGCTCACTAGTGCGCCTTGCTTCGCTGTTCATGAGTAACGGTGCACACAAGTTCATATCTTGCCTTCTTGTCGAGACCTTATGCTTAGTCTGTGTTTGACCGCAGCTGACGGTGTGAAATACGCTGAAATGGCTTCTCTGATACGATACAGTCCACGGCTGCATAAGAATGCCATTGTATTTATCGCCAAGAACTCTTGCACATTCCAGGGCCAGTATAGCGTTATCTAGCACGTGATCTGACACTGCGTGAAGTGGGCCGCTTCTCAAATTATTCTTGGAAACGCTAGCTGTCCGTCGCTCCCCAGCACCTCCACTCTAGCGCAGAAAGTGGCAACTGATAGCCCTTCTCGTGCTAGGTGTTTTCGGGGTACCGCAGCGCCGCGTATAGGGATTCTTACGTACAGTCTTTGTCAAAAGTAACCAGGCTGCATGGTTTTCATTCTCAGGTGTTTATTTAAACTATTATGCCAGCCCTCAAGCCCTAAATCTCTGCATGGTAAGGAGAACCCCTGTACTCAACTTCAAAGAACTTTTAGACCTTAGGGAAAGCTGTAAAGGCTCTACTATACAAATGAGAAGCAAACCATGCAGCCTGGTTACATTTGACAAAGACTGTACATCACATGTTAGGGGTTGCGTACATCACATGTTGGCGCTTGCACGCGTCGCAAGCATTTTCATATTTGTCTGCCGAGCAGACGAAAAATCGGGGTTGTGTCACGTCACCAGAACAGCCGAACATACGACGCTGCAACTGCCGAACGCTCTGTGCGCATGCTCGTAATCTCGTCCGTTTCTCCACTGCGGTCCTTGATGGGACGCTGAACGACCGTCTGATGGACGCTGCCGTGGTGTCACTTGTACGCAGTGTGTGCTTTCAGAGGCGGGGTACTCTTGCTATCCGGGTTGGCGCGGGGATCTGGCGTTCAAGTCCTAGGATGCATATGTGCGTTAAAAAGAAAATGTCATTGGGCCTGCCACTGTATTAGCTGACGATTCGCCGGTTGGGCCGCAGGGCTCCCGTCACCCAAGTACTTCCAGGGTAGCCTGGCCTTCCACGTGGGCCTGCCCAACTGCTCCCTGGACAGCCTGCACATGGACTTCGTGCCCACACTGCGCCAGGCGCTGCTCGACCGGGCGGCTGACATGTGCCTGCAAGCTGTCTGCGACAACATTACCTTCGTCCACGAGACCGACGGGCGACGAAACGCATCCGACCCTTCGTGTGCTGCCATGAAGGTTGTCTGGACAGTCCAGGTTTGTCGCTTCCCGGCTGCGTTCCTGGCCTCAGACACTCGGTCGCTGACTCTGTAAGGCAACCCTGCTCCCGTCCCTGAGCAAAAATGTTTACAGTGAAATGAAACCCGCCACTGTGTAACGGCAGACGTCATAGCCCGCAGTGCTGCGTGGATTTTTACGGGCCGGGGCATCAAGCAACCATTATTTGCTCATAAGACCTCCGCTTCGAAGGCTGATTTATACCGTGCAATGCGACAAGGCATTCAGAAAAAAATGGTATCATTTATTGTGCTTCTGTCATAGCGGTCCACGTTGCTTTCACTTTAGCTCTTAAAATAAACCCATTCTTTCTTTTTGCTTTCCCTCTCTTTTTCTGCGGGGCAGGCGCGGCATAATGTCAACGCCAGCGACGATATTCCCGAGGCGGAGTCAGTCATCGAGCAGATCCAAGTGCTTACTCACGACATAGTGACGTCAGACCCGGTATTCCGCCACGAGATTGCCACAGTGGGCGGCGACCTGTGGCAGGATTCCTTCCAACAGCTCCCAACCAGGCTGGTGTGCGGCAGCCGTGGCTTCACCATCGATGCTGGCACGGATCACTGCGGTGGGTGCCAGTACTAAACATGCAGAGCGCGCGCCACCTGTACCTTCGTACTCATATTGGTGTTCTGCAGTGCAATGTCCCCGTGGCACATTCGAGGAGCATGGCGCTTGCCACCCGTGCCCCAAGAACCACTACCAGGACTCCGAAGGCCGTACAAGCTGCAAACCCTGTCCCAAGCACACTTCCTCATTTGAGGGGGCCAAAATGGTCGAGGACTGCACTGGTGAGAGCAGGGTGACCGAGGCGGACACCCTTAAACTCAAGAGGTTTTAGAACTCAATGAGTTTAAACGAGCGGAATGTGCGAAACTTGCAGGTTAACCATGGCGAAATCTTTTTGCGCCAGCTTTTGAAATGGTGACGTAATCGCCGACTAAAGCGCCGTCGCGTTCAGGCTTCTCTGCAGTGCACAGCGACAGGCAGAGGCTGCGATGATGACGTCACGTACGACGGCGCTATGTTTCCAGCCAAGAAGCGGCTGTTTCAACGAAGAAAATGGATGCTGTCGAAGGTGAAGCTCACAAAGCATTGTTTGGTGGCATCAGATGACGCACGGCAGCATGTAGACGAATGCAGCGGACATCTGAAATTTCGGCAACAGTGACATCATCATAAGTTTCCCCGCACCCCTCCAACGCTATGAGGAGAAGCCTGAACATCGTCGCGGTTTTAATCTGTGATTGCGTCACTATTTTAAATGCTAACCAAAACTACTTTGCGTGCTTTACCTAGAAGCTTCATAGATTCGAATTCTTGAATAACCTCGAATTATAAAAAAAAAATTGACCTTCCCTTTAAGCGGACGAAGCGCCAAATTAGAAAGTTGGTTTTGCGGATAGGAAAAGCGCAGTAAATGTCTGACTTCTCGGCGGACACTTCATCCTCGCCGTAAGGAAAGGGAGTGAGGTGAGAGTGGAAGAGAAAAGAGGAATGCGCTGGCTTTAACAGCGCCGCAGCGCTGCGCCGAATGTGGAAAGCGGCGGGTGCTTAACATTTTTGCAGAATCGTAGGGGGAGATTTGCGGCCGCACTCTTCACATTTGGTTGTTGCCTTCCGTGCTTGCTTTACTTCGCTTAGCTCATTCAAATAACTTGCATCATGCAACAGAACAAACATGATTGCACTGTGATTCGGAGCGCATTGGCCGTCGTCATGGCCATCTGCGAAGAGAAGCACGCGCACAGGGAGAGCATCATGACAAATGCGATTAATCGACTTCGACCCGCTCTCGTCGGCAAAGCAGCGCGAGTCATGCATGCGCACAGGGCAGTCTGCCAAGACTGGCTCGGAGGAACCGGCGCAGATAGCAGCCTAGATGATTGGCCACGCAACCTTAATCACGCACACCAATCTCAAGCTGGACCCGGCAGTGCTCAATAATTCAGTAGCTGTGATGCACTCAAACGAGTTCGCTCGGTTCTTGTAACGGGGCTTCCCGCATCTGACAAAAAAAGACACGAACACAACGCAGAGAAAGTGCAACCTTTGTTACTTCGTCTGCGAAGGTTGCCACAGGATTCTGATTTGCGTGCATACTGCGCCACTAGGGTGCCTCGATGGCCAGCGGAGGCGGGCGGCATCCAGGCACCCCGCTGCGCCACGGACGAGCAGCGCAAATTTACGCTTATCTCGTCCAATATTGCCAGGACCATACTCACTTTAATGTTAAAGCATTCTGTTAATTATTTTGTCTCTGGTTGAAACACAAATTCATACCTTGCTTCTTTTTTGCTTTTTACTTCGCCATATCTGGTCCTTACTCTGCTGCTGCCGCCCATCTTAAGCTTGTGCTCCGCTAACATCACACATGATGCTGAAATAAACGTATTTATATTTTTATTGCGAAAGCAATACTACTCGCACTTTCAAGCCTTCGGCTGACCCGGCCGCAGTTACGTTTGACCTTTAGCGGAGTGAATGTGGGCGACCAACTCGCTCCTTCAGATAGCCCGGCTGCAGTTACGCCGCGCCGCGCACCTGTGGCGCTACTACCGCTGCGACGTCATACCAGCTGTAGATTATGTTTTCTTTCTCTCAGTGGCAACATCAAAAACAAAGTATAAAAAAATTACCGAACACGATTTGTGTCGTCGCGCAGCGGCGGCCGGTAGCCACGCTTGACCTGTAGACTTGGCGCACTGCGTTCCTTCAGTAGGAGGCGCTGCGCTTTTGCTTTCGCAACCTACCAGGCTTAACCAAAGCTAAGCTTCCCGCCAATTTTTTTTTCTGCTCTTCGCCTCTGAACTTTTCCAACTGTTGCTGTCAGGTTAGATTGAGGAGCAATTACCGTATAACCATTGTCGCATGCATTTACCAGGTGTTTCAAGGAAGCCCGCCTCTGATTTTTTATTAAAATCGGTTTTTTGAGCTTAAGAGAGGCTTTTCGCGGTGTAGTAATAGCACTGTTGGCGGAAGTCAGAAAACAAGCGACTCATGTTAGTAATAAAGCGATTAACTGAATTCTAATAGCTAAATTTTAACTCTAACAGATAGGCGCCAGACTGCAATTAGTTTTGTAGCCGGCGATTAGTAATAGCCATATCAGTTTGTAGAATTTCGAAAACTCGATTACCTTCGCCGCTGTAGCCCAACAAACTGAAGCCTTTTTCCCGCCATTACAAAACCGCGCGCCTGCGGAGAGCGCGAAACGACGTCCATCAAATGGCGTCACTCCGTATGGCGCATGTGCCACGTGACATTCTCTGCCCCGTCCGAGCTGGAGCAGCGAAGTGGCGATGAGCCAATAGCACCGCTTCCCTGAACACACCCGGTGTACATCTCAACGCTACGCACCCATCGGTGGTGACGCACTTTGCCACATGCCAGGTGATACGGGGGTTACACGGAACAGCCAGCTGGAACCTGCCACAGTAGGCAGGTGGAAAAGTGCAGAGAGAGAGAAATCCCCTCCGCTTGTGGAAGAGAGGAGGGTGAGGCCGGAAGGTGTCCGCTGTGGAGGGAGGAGGTTCTTACGCGGGAGGGTGGCAAAGTGGAGAGGGTGATTTACCTCTCCACTTGAATGGCACGCGTAGTCGTGTGCATGGCAGCTGACAACGAGGTTTTAGAGCGAAAGGTCTACATCTCCTGTACAAAGCTGAAGGTCATGTGGCTATGAAATTTGACCTTCAAACCAGGAGGAGCGGAGGCATGGTTCTGACGTCATGCCATGTGACTCTCTACAGTTGCACGCGTTGAGCCGACGGCGCTCGCTCGCCTCTCAGCTATCGAATCACGTGACTCGCTGCGCCTCGCCACATCTGCGTATGCGGACTCCACGGCACTCTCGCAAGTGCCGGAAATCGCGTGACGCGCCGTTCGCTATTTAAAAGTGTGTGGCGTGTGCTTACCTTCACACAGAGCCATGGATGAGCAACGTGCCGGAACTAGTGCTCCGACGGTGTATCGTCGCCGTCAAGCGGAATCTCATCACATTTACTATACGGGAAGGTGTCAGATTGGACAACCATGCTTAATACAGCTTTCGCTCGTCTTACTAGGTTCAGTCGGGTTGAACCACAGCTCTTTTTGTGTGTGCGTGCGTATGTGTGTGTGCGTGTGTGCGCGCGCGCGCTATCGCATAGTCTCAGTTAACGGTAATTAGGTGTCCTCGAAGTTTTTTAATGGCTAATGACGTCTGAACGCACGTTATTCTGAAGAATCTCGCGAATCTCCATTCCTTGCGACGCACATCTTAAATGCAGCTGTTACTGGTATAGTCTCACCTAAAACGGCAGTCACACTACCGTGTCGTACGCGCACCACTCTCGGCAGCGTTTGCGGTTTCACTATGCCTCCTTAACATCCGTGTAAAAAGTGTGATATGCTCATAAATACGGAAGGTTGGATGCATTCGCCCTTAAGACTGACCTTAGTAATGCGACTTCGTGCGTGTTATTTATTCCACGGTTGCCTCAATTAAGAAATGTGTTTTCGCTTTCTTATTTCCTTTAACGAAGACAACTGCGAGCTGAGAGCTACTTTTGCTGTGCTCATAGCAAAAACCCTATCATTCTAGAACATTGCGAGAGCGAAACTCTGCTCAGGTCTCATTCTTTTCTTCCACAAAAGGGAAAGCAAAGAGAATGAGCCATCCATGTTAAAGTATGTGGAGCAAATCAGCCGGAGTTATCACGATTGCAGGGCGTGTGACATCTGTCATTATGAACAAAATTTTATGGCGTTTTTTTCAACGCATTTTGTTGGCTATGCTTACTTATACAGGACCACTATTTTCGTCGCACCAGGTTACAATAGGGCTCACTCTTCGTTCTTTTCTCTATGAAATTAGAAAGTGGAGCGGAAACTGAAAAGGAGACTGCTGTGGCAATGGCGCTGAGGGTGAAACTGAAGACTGTGCGCGAAAAGAAAATTTTAGAGACACCAGCCTTTGCAAACGCGCTTGAAGAACGACTGTGCGAGCAGATATGAGGTTGTGGCACAGTTTGCAATCACGTCGTGGATGCGCGAAATGCGAACGGCATCAGACAGAAGTGAGAACGCGGGAGTAAGCAAGACGGCGATTGATGCAGACTAAATACTGACGCATTTGCTCTTCGCTTGCCCCTTGTTATGATCATTTCTGAAGTGAAAATTGACCCACTCGTTCTTCTCATTATTCCAACTTGCGTCGATCACAGTGTCGTCTTGCTACGTTTTCTACCTTTTTCGTACGCATGTTCTCTACCATTTCTTGCGCTAATGAGCCCTTAACCATGTCACTTCCCTCTGTCGCCGCCGCGGTGGCTCAGCGGTTATGGTGCTCGGCTGCTGACCCAAAAGAAGCGGGTTCGATCTCGGCCGCGGCGGCTAGAATTTCTTTGGAGGATAAATTCTAGAGGCCCGTGTACTGTGCGATGTCAGTGCACGTTAAAGAACTCCAGGTGGTCGAAATTTCCGGAGCCCTCCACTACGGCGTCTCTCCTAGCCTTAGTCGCTTTGGGACGTTAAATCCCATAAACCAAACCATAAACCACTTCCCTCTGTGACTCAATCGGGGCCATGGGGGCGACACCATTTTGATCGCAGCCGTGGCGAGATGTGCTCACAAGCTTCAAACACTCGAGGCTAGTGCGTCAACAATAGACTATAGGTCCGACTATTCGTTCCAACCCTGTGCGAAGGCTCCGCGAATCGTCTGCGCTCACAGAGCGGAAGCAGCAGCGCCATCTTGGCCTACGAAGGGTGTAAGCACTGAATGCGCTGGGCGTATGCTATTTGCCTGCACGCTCCACTTACTTTTCGCCAGCGGTCAAAGTTCAGGGAGAAGGCGCGTGATACGACACGCCAGCGGAGCCCGCAAGCGCGACAGTGACGAGGCGGCGATTGGTTAGAAAACCTCTCCGCAGCGCGCAAAGGCTGCCCAACCACAGGCTTCCTTCTCAATTGCCTCGTTCGCTCGCAGAGTTTGCGGGACCGGACGTGCCTCCTCCGGCCAGGGACGCACCTGCGCGGCGGCCGCACCATCGACGCGGCCCTTGCGACCCGAACCCGTGCCGGCACCAGGGCATCTGCTACCTGCAGAGCGGCGGCTACGCTTGCCTTTGCCAGCAACGCTACCGAGGTCTGCGCTTCTTCGCTGCACGCAGTGTTGACGCCGACACAAGTGCACAGCATTCTGGTTTTTTCTAACGTGTGCTATCCAGCCACAAGGTCCTTGCCGCGGTAAACGCCTTGAATTGACGCCAAAACCGCGTGCGAGCGATCTGGTAACGGCCCTGCTTGTGGCTGTGCGTTACGTTACAGGGCAACTGAATAAGTTTTAAAATTCGATGAGCTTAATTAAAGGGGTCAAATGTGTGAAACTTGCAGGTGAAAAATGCCAAGCCCGTTTCTGCTAGCATTTCAGTTGGTGCTGTAATCGCCTAATGAAGCCGCGTGGACGGTCAGTCTTCTCCGTAGTGCACAGAGCCAGGCAGCGTCCGCAATGATGACGTCACGTACGGCGATGCTACGTTTCCAGCGAATAAACTTTTGCTTGAAGAAATAAAACCAACACCACGCAATGTGAAGCCCTCGAAGCGTTGTTAGGCGGCATTGGCCGACGCACAGCAGAATGTGGGCGAAGGTAGTGGAAATCTAAACTTTCAGCAACAACGACATTGTCACAAGTTTATCCGCACTTCTCTAGCGCAGTGAGGAGAAGCCTGAACATCGTCGCGGTTTTATTCGGCGATTACATCACCATTTTAAATGCCAGCACAAAAATACTTGACACGCTTTACCTAGAAGCTTCATTTATTCGAATCCTCATTTCTCGTCGAATTCTAAAAAAAAAAAAAAAACATTTCAGAATATGTACGATTCAGCTCTCGACCAGAGTGGACGAGTATTTCAGGTACTTCACTCTCACCCACACCTTAAGTAACGTCGGCACGTGTACGTGAAACATGCACATTTCATACATGACTGTATGCGTGTTTCATGCATGCCAGCCGAACGGCTTGGCGTTGAGCAGTAAGCTGAAACTGGTGGAAAATGCTGCTTGTGTGGTTGGAAATTTTTGGCACAGCGTATGTACAACGGTGCACTTCTACTGGCGGACGTAGAAGTGCACCGTAGAACGTAGAAGTACAGCCAGCACTCTCTCTTCCTGCTGTCCGGGTGGTGCAATTGTTACTCGCTACTCCAGTGCAAAAGATTCAGGTGCACTTCTGAAATGCCGACGCTTTGCAGGCACTCGGAGACGCTAAACAGGAAACGTAAAAGACATCCAAGTGAAACGCATGAATTTCCTGCGGTGTTACTACGTGTCGAACTTACGGTCGGCCCCTTCTTTCCTTATGCAAGAAGTGGGGGAAAAGTAAGTTCTCACGCAGGCAGAAGCCCTTCCGAAATCTATACTCCAATAGCAGCATTCCTGTTGTTAAGCCCCAGCTATGTTCTGCACCAACGCAGTGCGCGCGCGTGCTTAAATGTGTGTACTTGTGTTTAAATGACGGATGGAATTTTACGTTCCAAAGCAACACTGTGGGCTATGAGGTGCTCCGGGCTAACTTAACCACCTACACCGAAATTTCAGTCTACTTGCGTTTTAGCACTTCGGCTCCATCCAAAACGCGACCACCGCGGCTCGGCAGCCGAACGTCATGGCCGACAACGCAGTGGGTGAGCGTGACAGCTATGACATTTGTGACAGCTGTGAGGCAGACAACTTTTCTCCACTCGCGTGGTTCCCGTACTGCGGTTGCCCGACACGTGGTCGGTGCCTATCATATTTCAATGGGAGTGAAATGCGAAAACTCTAGCGCACTCGTCGCACGCTAGTGGACTTGGAGCGGTGGAAACTAAACCGGAGCACTCCGCAATACGCCCAACCTCCACTGCCTCGGTGCAGCTGTGGCATGCAGAGTTTGGTTTGTGCCGAATTAGGTCCCTCTCTTTATTTGCGTAATGGATGCGGTTGTTAAATCAATCTCGTCACTTATATATAACTTGGACAGAAATCCACAGATCGGAGAGCTTTTGGTTAGCTTCGCGCACATTTTAATGTTTAATGCGCATTTTGTGTAGTGTTATGACAAAGAAAAAGTGCGAAAAAAACGATAGAGAAGAAAATCCGCCACGACGAGAGCAACTTTTCCTCGTTAATGTTACTGGAACAAGCTGATAGTGTAAAGTTAAAAGCGACCGAAACGCCTTACAAACAACACTCCCGTCTGGCTTCAGCGTGCGCTGAAGGTGCGCATAATTTGAACCACGAAGCGACGTAGTCTGTCGCAGAAATCAATAAAGAAGCTTTGTGCTAGCAAACGCACGGTGAACTGCGAGGAATGCTCAGGCGTCTGCGCTTTCGTTACCTTTGTGACCCTGATCTGGGTTTGCGCTCCGCCTTAAGAGTGCGTTTGGGAAAATAAAACGAAGCCCTGCCGAGAATAGATGAGCACCAGGGGCCGAATCACGTAACGATCGAATCAAGAAGCTGTCACAAATGGATCCATTAGCCCCGCTCCTATTGGTCTGCATGTCCGTTAGTGCGTGCCGACCAATAGGAGCGGGGCTTTGTGGCAGTTTTGTCGCTGTCTGTAAATTGTGATCGCTCCGTAATTCAGGCCCAGAAAAGTGAACTGAACGGCCACTTGGGGATTTCATCAGGCCTGCGCTCTCCGCGCACGGACCTGGGAAGGTCGAGAGTTGGTTCCGTCCGTGTCATGCTCATCGTTGCTCGACGGGAGGTGACACGGCTGGACAACTTGGAAGACGTCCAGTCCTTCCGCTGTTAAATTCCTACAAAACAATGATCAGACCTGCATTTGTGATACGGAGCCATTTAACCCTTTGCCGAAAACTATCTCGAGACCTTTTGGCGCACGCCGCCACGCAATGCTTGCAATCACGCAAAAAAAAAAAAATCGTTTTCAGACTAAAGACAAAGGGTGATTACTAGTCGCAAGGGGATAAACGAAAAATAAAAACTCATAAAATCAGTTACGTCGCATCGTTCATGAAACACTCCGCAGAAAACTTAGAAATAGCGTTAAAAACATTTCTGAACTAAATCATAAATTCTGAAACAGTTGAACATACCTAAGGTCTGCTAGGGCATTCCTAGTCCTTGCCCAAATGCAAGACGTAGAATGGTGAACCGAACGCAGCGTAGTAGCTTGCAGCAACCGGCTGCGACTTGCTGGTCGCAGCCGATGGCCGCACGCTGACGAAACGAGTGTCGCGAAGCGTGCGCTCACTTTCCGTGAGGTAATTACGTACAGCCTTTGTCAAAAGTTTGGAGCCCAGGGGGTTTCCTTTTAAGCCACACTGTGTCGTTCTTAATGGATCTCTAGCGCTCCAAATTTCCTGGACATAAGATTTCTGGTACTGCCTCCTGCAATAGGTAGGACTTCCATGAATGCTCCTGGAGTCCCAATATAAAGCTTAGAAGTGAACCCCCTGGGCTCTAAACTTTTGACAAAGACTGTACATGCGTGAACGAGGCCAGGTTAATGTAGAAGGTAAACTGCACAATCCTGGCGTTAGCTGAACCGTCGAACAAAAGACTAGAAGCTGTTGGATTCGTGTCGTGATCTGATAAAGCAGCGAGGGCTTTCTCAATTATGCGTCTGCAGGCTGTTCTCAACGCTAAGGTTCATTCAAAGCGCAGCGGCTTCTGTGGGCCCTTAGCAGAGCACTCAAGGCCCGCTGTCCGCATAGAAAGCCCTTGCGCTTAAGAAATGCCGTGGACATAGTAAACGAGAAGAGAACTCTTGATATTTCTTTCCACAACATCAACAACAACATCAACAAAGATAAAACGTGATCTATGAGAGCGACGCTTAGCACGAGTCAGGGTGAGGTGTGCGGATCATTGTCCCATGAAGAGAAAGAGAGAGAGAGCTTCAGGTATACATGATCGGAGCGCGCAGTTCAGTCTGCCGCTCACGCAGGTCGCCACTGTGAGCAGCCAGCGTAGCGTCCGGGCCTGGTGGATCGTCGACGGCAGCTCCGGGCGGGGACCTCTAACCGATGTCGTCGTTCAGGGTGGACATGCTGTCGGTCTTGTAGGGGGGCGGCGGCTCGCCGCACAGGTGGGCGTAGGACGGCGGTCGGTCTGACGAAGAGGTGGCGTCGTCGTCTTCCTCCGAGGTGGTCGGCGGCTCGGCCTGCGTCGACGCCTCGGACGACGAGGTGTTTACCGCCACCGGGTCGACGCGCCGCTCCAGCGCGTGGTTGGCCGTCGACACGGGCGACAGGCGGTGCGTGTCGAACATCCTGGGCGGCTGCTGCGGGAACTGCGCGTAGTCCTCGAAGATGGTGAGCATGTCCCCCGCGTTGTCCGGGTAGAAGACTGGCTGCGTGGGCGGCACGACGCACACCAGTGTGCCGGCCGGCAGCAGGCGCACGTCCTGCGGCTCGACGAGCTGCGTGCCCGAGCGCAGCGTCACCACGCCCAGGATCTCGGAGAAGCGCGAACAGGCCACGCGCCGCTTGAGTGCGCGGCCCAGCAGCTTGAGCGCAATGCTGGCCAGGATGGTGGTGAAGAGCGTCATGCCGCTGATGCAGAGGATGTCGCCGATGGCGTAGCTCCGGAACCAGCGCCTCAGCACGACGCCAGTGACGCCCGCCGCCAGGCTGACCACGGCGCAGGCCAAGAGCCAGCGCGGCAGCTGCATGACCGCATGCCTGGCGGCCCGGCACGACGACGACCCGTCGCCCGCCAGCACGTTGATCTCCCGGGGCCCGCCCGCCGCCGCCGCCGCTGCGAGTCGCCAGCGTCGCGTCTCATCATCATCGCCTCCCCGCGCGCCCCCATATACCGATTCCTTCTCCCTCCCTCCGCGCCTTGGCCCGGATCCCGAATCTCCCGCGGCGCATCCCTCCTCCGGTAAACAAAGCGTGCTGCCCTTCCCGGACGCTGGCCAATGGAAGACCGCCGCCCCTCCACTCCGGCAGTCAGCTGACGCCCGCCGCTTGCGAGGGCGAAAAGGCTCACTTCTGGGAGGCGCAATTTGAAAGGGCCTTCGATCCATTCCGCACCTGTCGGCGCAGCGACGCTCTCCGTGAACGCCGACACAAGCGAGCTGTGCTAGCTTCAAAACACTGATCTTAATATCAAAAGGAATGGTTTCGATACCGAACATGTTGACTGTTTGCTCTGTTTCGAAGCCAAGCTTGAAAAATGACCACGCAATGTTTCGTGATTCATGCTTTTGTTTTTTTTTCTGACTAACAAGAATAAAAAGAATCTCCCACTTGCCTTTTTGCGTGAGTTTTTAGAGCACGTAATGCTTCGGTTCAAATAGTTTGTTGCACTTAGTCGCCTCGCAGAAATAAATAGCCAGACTTAAGTACATTACCTGACACTTCAGGCCCGTTTATCCCACAACACGCCAAGACGCTACAAGACGTCGTCCGGCGCTGGTAAGACCGACGCAAACTAAGGTTGTGCAAATGTTGCACAGGCTAAGTGTGACGTATACAAAGGCCCGCATGCAACCGTGGCAAAGCTGATTAATCAGACGTGAATAGAGGTCCGCTGCCTTTGCTCCTATTCTTCGCAGCAACCACTTGATGTCGGCAACTGTGAAGCGAGGCGTGCGCTAGTGCCTTGCGCAAGCGACGACTAAAACAGCTCGCTTCTATAAATAGAGGCGCTCGCATAATTCTTTACCTGATATGCCACTGTGGCAGGGCGGTGAACTCCTCGTCAGAGATGTCAATTTCACATCGAGGCAGGACGCCCGGAATGGGCCGTTATAGCTACATTCGCATATGCCTTATTTAAGACAGAACTGTCATTAATCGCGTACAAGTGCGATCCTGTGCGAACTCTCGGGAAACGCGGCGCTCCCCTCCCTTCTGGAATAACGAAATCCAGCTGGTGCCTGCGTATGGCGGCTACATTCTCGGGGATCTAAGAGCGAAGAATTCCGCATTCAACTTCCATATTTGCGTAAGTGGTCCACCCGAGAGGCGTTTTCAACAGCCGACTCTGGCCTTCGCATGGGCCCTACGCTCTGCCATTGTCACTCGCTTCGCAAACCAAAGCAGCGCCGACCCGTGCCGCTGTTCCAGTCCGGCTGCGCGATAATCGCTAAAAGGTCGGGGACTCACCTCATCGTGGCCATGGCATCGCAGCCATGGCATCCGCTGGCACCACTGCGAAGACTGCAGGGCCGACTGGTCCGAGGAGGCAGCAGGGCATGTTCAGCCGGCCGGCCAGCGTACTCGCGGACCGGCCAGCGAGCGAGGCGTGTTGGCGAAGCAGCGCGTACACACGGTCGTACCAGTTGGCTTCGCTGCCGCCAAGCCCGTCTGGAGGGGCCTGAGGCCCGAGCCGCGGAGGAGTGGCGCCCAGTCGATCGAGTCGCGGACCGACAGCCGCAGTCATGCGCGCAGCCAAGCGCGTCGCGGAAAACACCGACCCACGGCTGCGCACACGGGCCACCAGCTGACCCACGGCCGCTGTTCTACATAGCGCTGCCGGTGGATGAGCCGGTGTCAGGGGCGGGTTTCGTTTCACGGCCAAAGTTGCGCGACCGCCGCGGTGGCTTGCGTCCCCCGCGAAGGGTGGCGGCTAGTCCCCAAAGGGACGTGAACGGGATATCCGCCCTCAACGGACTGGCTGCGCCCTCCCGCGAGCACTCCGCCAGCTTGACGCAATCGATCTGCCGCGTGGCGCTGGCGTTGACGGGTGCAGCGCGGTGCGCGAGCCATGGCCGCCGCTGCGGAGCAGGCGGTGGGCAGCGGCGCTTCATCCCGGACTGCGAGGCGTCCCCATGGTAAGGTCCGCGGACGCGATGCTTCTTGGCTCATGGATGCGGGAACCCTGCACTTTGGCGAAGCACGACGCGCAGCGCCACGCGGCGCTGTTAATTAGCTGGACCCTGAGGCAGCGCACAATCTCGACGAGCATGATTAGCACAGGCTGGCCAAATGCAAGCTGCGCATCGGAAGCACAATGCTAGCGACGCGGAAGGAAAGGTACTGGAAAGAACTGCACCTAACCCGTGCTGCAACTTTGAATATGCAGTGCGACGTTTCCGTCCGTTCGATACACTGTGCGCGACGTCGAGTATTTTTGTTTGTTTGTTTGTTTGTTTGTTTGTTTGTTTGTTTGTTTACTTGTTCGCTGTGTTTCTTGAGCTGCGCGCATCAGAAAAGGCAGGCGAAGCAAGCTCTGGTCCACTTTCGGCAATTCAGCGTACCGCTTGCTGCTCGCGACAGGAATGAAGCCGACGTCAGCATATGCCTTCGGTGCAGCGCGATTAGCAATGTTGAGCCGGAAGGAGTTCGACTCTGTCAAGCTGTGCTAACATCTCTCCTGCTCATCTGAAGCTCGTATCAGAATACGGCTGTAGCGCAAGCAGCACTCGATGTTGCGCGAGACGTTGGTCAAAAGCACACGCCATCTCCTAGTTCTTTGAGGGAACTTCCCAGTTCAAGCTGACCACTTGATCCCAACCGACCGATAGCGCCTCATACACCGGTGTTACCGCGCGAGATGGCGTGACATGTATCATTCAGCAGAAGAACCGAAAACTGAGCGAGTTGGTGCACAACTGATGAACTAAAAAACAACGCCGCGACGACGGACAAGGAAGAAGAAAGACAAGTGTTCCTTCCTTCCTTTCCATCGTCGCGGCGCTGTTTTTTAGTGCTTCAAGTATCGCGCAGCACGCGCACGCAATCCAAGTAGGCGTTTTAGAAGCTCTTCACTCATCAGACTTCACGTGGCTTACAAGGATGGCAGTCTGCAGTACTGTAGGAAGCGCTTCTGTTTCTTCAAGCCGAACCGCAAAGGTTTTCTTTTTTTTCTCTCTCTCCAATGTACACATGCCGATGCTTATGCGGTTCGAATGCTTCTAGCTCCGGTTTGCTGATTGAAGCTTTGCCATAGCCTCAAGGCGGATTAGAATTCCCCCCAGCGCAGCGCGACAGAATATATATATATATATATATATATATATATATATATATATATATATATATATATATATATATATATATATATATATATATATTCTGTTGGGCAGAAAGCGCACACCGGCCACAGCTTTTTCTTTCTTCCGTGCAAATATTTTAAGTACTCCACCCACAATTACACTTTTTGTTTCGGCGGCTTGCCGCATTTCTTTTTTTTTTAATCTTTGGTCGTCATAATTGCCGGCAATTGCGCAAGCAGCGGTAAGAGTAACTATGGCAAAGAGTACTCGGGAGCGTGCTCGAGTAAGACCCTTCACCATGGTGACCGTATACAGCCGTGAGCAAGCGCGCCTTATTTTATTTATTGATACTGCAGGCCAATAAACTGGCCCTAGCAGGAGGGGCAATACAGTAAAAAGTGTGACAATGCAAAACAACAATAAAGACGCCTTGGCACAGGTGTCTATACTTCATCTCACAAGTCGCTTGCAGCACTGTGAAAGGTAGAGCTGTCGTCCAGTCAGAGCCAAGGTAGGCAACAAATAGTCCCTCAGATATTTGAGCAGTGTTGTGACGGTTTTTTAAAGCCGTCGTGACACCATTTTTCAGACTCAAGCTGTTTATTGCATTTTGTTCGCTATGCATCTCGGAACAACTGGGCAAAATATCAGCTCATTTGGTACAGCGAGTAATTTGTAACTTAATTTCTAAAAAGTTCTGAACCGTGTGGCAGTCAGGCTTGTTCGTGCTTGTTCGCGACTAAACGACTGAACTGCGCAATACGCGCAAAGAGTGCAAAAGAGTGGGCTGTTCTAGAGCACTGGACGGGCCGTAATCATTGGCCCGGGCCCGGCCCAGGCACGGTAGCCGCTACCGTTACCCGCCCGAGCCCGGCCCGGTTTCTCTGATACATGTCAGAGCCCGGCCCGAGCCCGAGGAAGCTCTCACCTACCCAGCCCGGCCCGGCCCGACAAGTGGGCAGGCCCGGATCAGGCCTGAAACAACAGAAAAGCTTTAAGCGCGCTGCAGAGGTGCAAATGTTGCCGTTACTCTGAATTTGAGTGAAAAAGAGTGCATCGCTGTTAGGCTACAGGTCTAAAATTCTCTGGCAATACTTTATTTTGAGTTAGTTGGCCGTAATGAAACATAACTGCACAAATGCGAACTGGCGCGAAGACACGAGGGCATACACAGAGACAGGACTGGCGCCAGTCCTGTCTCTGTGTGTTCGTCCTCGTGTCTTCGAGCCAGTTCGCATTTGTGCGAAAATTCTCTAGTTTCTGCTTCTGGTTCAGTTGGTATTTTTTTTTTTTTTTTTTGCCCAGAGGAAAGCACAGTGCATTGAATGCCACACATACGAATTTGCTGGAAATAATCAACCGAAGCCCGTTTTCTGCCTCTTAGTTTCGAATTTCATTTTGGCAAGCATATGTCAGACAGCCTGTAACATTGTACTCGGTTAGCCACCGACACGCAAGAAGTCCCGCGGACCGAAAGGCAGGGAGGTGTCCGCTTGTGCCTGTTCAAAAAGCTGCTTCTCCCACTGTCGCCTGTATCTAGCCATCCAGGAAAAACAAAACACAGGAACATCGACGGGGTCGGATATATTACGCCATGAAGACGTCAACTTCTACAGACCGCATACGTCGCTGCAACTGAGTGCTAACGCTGTCATTTATTTTAGACAATTAGTTTAAAATCGTTTGTAGAATTAAAGAGCACAAAATAAATGAGAAAAAAGGGATGACTTGACAGACAAAAGAAAGAAGTTTGATAAACAGTGTGCCGTACGTTATGAAAAGTGCTTAGCGCGAACGCACAGACCGGAAGGGGAGAAACCACAGTACACGGGTGCTATGATCTACGCATTTATTGGATGCACCCTCCAAGGCCCAGATTTGCCCCCAAGCGCAGCCTCTCTATCCTCTGGGAAATCCGGGGGAGTACCACCACGAAACAGAAGAAATAAAAAGGGTTTAACGTATAGTTTAACCGAGTAGACGTGCGAAAGCAGGTGTGCATTCTTCTGTTGGAGAGGACACTTAAGCTCCGCCTTAAGGGTATGACGCGATAGCTTTAGTGGTTAGTGCCCATATCTGTGTAATTAGTCATTCTCTACCTAACACTCATAGATGGCGGCGAGTCCTCGTATACCACTACCAGCGCAGTGGCGCAGTGAGGCAACGGTTAAGCGATGCGCCACGGCACTGGCAGGTGACTGTTTCCATCGCAGCCACCGGTATAGGGATTGTGCGACCCATGCTGCTCTTCCCCAGCAACCTCTCGCGGCCAGTCATTGAGTTAACTGCCACCTGCCTCTCCCACTGGCTACAGCTGGCGAGGCACTCATCCGATCTTACTCGAGCTTACCCGAGCTAACTCAGGTAAGCTCGGGTTAGTTCGGATCACAAGGCACTGCAATAGTGACAAGATTCCTACTCGGGGTTGGTGCCTCTGGAGTTAGCGCTTTCGCACAATACTTTGATCATCGGGAAATATGAGACTCGCGGATATCGCGCTTGGAACATTCCAGAACTGAGGCGCGTGCTGGGGAGGAGATGTGATGCATCCAGAGCTGAAAACCTGGCACCAAAACAGGACGATTATTAAAGTACGACCCGCAGCGGTGACTCAGTGGTTAGGGCGCTCGGCTACTCAGCCGTAGTGCCCGCGTTCGAACCCGGCCGCGGCGGCCGCTTTTCGATGGAGGAGAAACGCAAAAGGCGCCCGTGTACTGTGCGATGTCAGCTGCACGTTAAAGATCCCCAGGTGGTCGAGATTATTACCACGACCTTAACTACGGCACCTGTTTCTCTCCTCTTTCACTCCCACCTTCCTCCCTTCCCTTTCGGAGCGGTTCGGGTGTCCACCGAGATGTGAGGCAATTACTGCGCCATTTCCTTTCCTCAAAACCATTTTTATTTTTAATAAATTCACAGTCTGGAATTAATTTAGAATTAGCTCTAACTGCATTGACCTGCCATTTGTTAACCCCATGAGAGCATAATAAGCGGGCGTTCAGTAAAACTACCCGCTCATTGCACAAGGCTGGGCTGGGCTCATGCCCGTCAGTAGACGAGCCCGAGCCCTGGCCCGGCAAAATATTGCTGTACCCGGCCCGTGGGCCGGGCCCAGGCTTTCAGGTAAGCCCGAGCCCGTGCAGTGCTCTAGGCTGTTCATTGTTCGGGCTAGGTGTGCGGGGGGGGGGGGGGGGGGGGGGGGGATAGCGGAAGTCAGGACAGAGGGACAAAGGCCCTTTTCCGTCTAGCTTCTGTCCGATCTCGGCGGCTTCACCACAATGTGTCACAACCGGACTCGAGTAGGCGCGCTTTGCTCCGCACCGACCATGCGCGGTGCAGTTTTGCAGCAGACGACGGCGCTGTCGGCTAATGGTGTCACTCAGGCTGCTTCAATATGATCGTAGTTGCCAGGGGCAGGGGCTTAGAGGCGGTAACTTCTAAGTGCCCTTTCTATCTCAAATGCGTGCGAACAGCCGTACTTCTTTTTTAAGCGCGCATAACAACGCCGTGGCTAGCACCTGCAACGTAAAACCACGATTTGTTGGCAGACCATGTCGCGACTTCTTTAAACAATTATTGCACTAATTAAAAACAAAGTTCGTGCTGGTGTTTTGAAAGTAGAGTAAGCGTTTCATTCATCGGTTAAAAACTAACGCAGAATTTAGGTACGAACGAAGCACTGCGTAGAACTGCTGCGAAGTGGTGTGCATTCGCCATTCGCAAGCATAGCGTCGGCCGAGTTTCTTGCGCGCAGCAGCTGGGAACTCTTTCCATCCCCGTGATGGAGCCACTAGTCGAGGAGTGAGGGGAACGGAGGAACACGTTTTGCAGCGCATGCCATTCTGATTGCCACAGATCACCGCAGCCTTCACAGCGCTGCAAACGACTTGTGAGATGGAGTACAAGTATACAGCCTCCAAGGTCTTTGAGCTTGCAAGAACCACCGAACTTCGGAAGTCGTGGTCCGAAAGCAGTAGCGCGTGCAGCACTCATTAGGAGAACGCCTCGAAGCTCCAGCGACGCACAACATCCCCCGACTCTGGCAGACGCGTTCGTACTATAGGGCTTGGACCTGTCTGCCTATGGCCGCAGACTATGAAAATATGCCGCGCTAGCTGTCGCTAACAGAGGGAGAGCTAAATGTGGTTGTTATGCACCTTCTCGACTTTTATCTGACGACATAACTTGTGAAGAGGGGAGTCAGGAAAAGGGGAGGGCTGGGAAGAAGTGGCCTTCCTAGATGTAGCCCTCCAATTCCGCTTCATGGATGCAAGAGACTACCGAGTCTAGTACGCGTGCTTTAACGATGCCGCTCGTGTCACGGGGCAGGTCCATGACTCGTACTTTGTCACTGTCGACATGGCCCGGTGCAGGCTCGAAATAGTTGTCTTTGTGAAGCGCGTGGACAGGAAATTCCACCTCACTGGCGGCCAGTACTCCCTGCTCAAATCCCGTGCGGGTACTGTCCGACTGGCGGTGTCTCAACTCAGGTACCTTGTTGGGTCTGTTAAGGGTAAGTCCGGCCTACCTCTGACCAATTTCAACGGGTATGTCGGATGCACCTTTAGCCACAGCCTTCTTCATGCCCTGTTTATCACCAACATGCTGGTTTTCGTGCGTTAGCTCTTAAGCCCGCACTCAGCGGTTTCGCCTATCTTTGTTTGAAGCCTGCTTTACCTTGAAGCAACCTAGGTAGCCACTTCAGGAGGCAGATGGCCGACATAGATCATGTGACCATGTGACGTCATCACAACTTACCCATCTGATTGTGAGCAAACTGCCCACCGAAAGCAGGTGGCAATTCAATGAGTGAGGTTGCTCGGGAAGTGCAGCCTAGGTCTCACAAGCACCCGCCATGCAGGGCTGTGGCGCATCGCTTAACTGCTGCACCACTGCGCCAGGAGTGGTATACGAGGACTCCGAGCGATCTGTGAATGTAAAGTAGATAATAACCAATTGAACATGTACGGTTCCATAAAAGCTATCGCGTTATGCCCTTAGCTTGTGCCCCCTCTAGTTTTCATGCGCTATCGCTAAGGCCTCCACTCACCCATTTCGCCGATCTTCTGAAGCCCGGTTGCCATTGAAAACCGAGCCTCCAACCGGAAAAGAAGTGCTAGCGCACCTAATTGGCATTGGGCCTAACCACGATAAATCGTCCGTAATTTTGTTTTGTTTTTTTTCTTGCGGTAGAGAACGATTTAGTGGACAGTGCTCGTGTATATTACTCGTTGCGACAATATGCTAACACAGATGCTAGCCACACATCGAAGTCAGTAATGCGCATGCACACCTGGCAACCTGCGCAGTGACAGCATTTCGATTACAGCGAAAAGTAAAGAGTATACTGCCGCAAAATTGTGACGAACTAACAGATATTAATTCCTACATGCAGAAACGCTCTAGCGAACGTGCGATCCGGCAGGTAACAAAAAAGGCTTAGCGAGGATTCGGCCAAAATGGCTGAAGCTTCCCTAGCCACGAAACATTTTCCACGTAACAGTGGCGACAAGCTTGCAGGAAGACGGACGAAGGCTCTGGCAGCAAACTGCGTTCTGGACGATGTGCGGCCCTGCAACGAAAGTAAGCGATTGGCTGGAGCCGAGAGGCTGGGCGGGGTAGTACACGAGGCGTGCGCTGAGAAAGACCACAAACAAGTTCTGCGCAACTGAGCAAGCACTCATCGAGAGGGCGGAGCTTCTCTGCGGTCTTTTGCTGTGCACACCTCGTCCACTTTGGTTTGTTATGCATAACGAAAAAAACTGACAGCGGCGGTATAGCGACACACGTACCTGTCGGTCCACGGGATCAGAAACACCGTAGCTCTCGGGTGCACTCTATTTATACATGACGCGGAGCTTTCCAGACAACGTGCGTACACAACAGTCTGGAACATCGTACAATTGGTAGCGCGTGATCGCGACTATTGTGGAAGAAACTGGCATGCGCACGATAACTCGCTTCGCGAAACGAGCGAAGTGAAAGCGCCACTTGCCGGCGGCTGTAAAAAAGTAAAAAGAAAGTGAACAAAACATTACGACAGTATAGTGGACCCCCTCGCCACTGCCAGTCTTCTTAATGTTATATTATCCCCGCCTCCACCACTCTACACCGCGCAAATTATTACCCAAGAACACAGCTTTCAGTGACTCCAGCCTATTCCGCTTGCGAGCTCCGTCATGCAGAGCTGGCCGACCTATCACTCTATAGGCACGTCGGTGCCACCGGCGGTACTGGGCGTCAAGAGGCCCTTGATCTGTCAACACTCATGCGATATTGTAAACAAATAGGCAGTGGCTTAGCTCTCGTTAAGCCTGGATATACAAGCGAAAAGCTGCAGTTGTGCTTGGTTTGACGTCATGGCTGTCGCAGTTGGCGCACAATGCACTGGGAGCACCACGATAAGGATGGAGGCGTTCGGCCTTCCACCCACTGCCTGTATGGAGGCGGAGGAGGAGACGCGCGTGTAGTGAATACGGTGCTGTTTGAGAAGGTTGCTTTAGAGACATGTACTGTGATGTCGTTTCCTTTCGGGTGTACACCAAGATATGAGAGACAGGCACTTCCTTTCCTTAAAACCAATTTTCTTTTCATTTTCCTTCCCTTACGGCGCGTTTCGGGTGTCCACCGATATGAGAGTTTCGTGGCACACTGTTTGTCTTTTATTTATTTTTTTTTATTTGTGCCGCGTGTTATGTCACTCGGTTTCGCGCATGCGCAGCTGTGGCAAATCTTGGCTCCGACGGCTCACGCGAAGCGCGGCTGTGGTGCGGGTAGTGAAGCTTTTCGCTTCAAAAGGCGGTTCGCCCCCGTGGATGTATCAGCTGCACAATAAATTTCGTTCAGGCGAGGCGCAGGCGATCAGTGACGACGACGGCGAAGATGATAATTGATGATACAATCATGACGGATGAGTCATTGTGTAATGCTGCATGAAACGCGCAATTTCTCTGTCGCTGCATAACCTTAATTAGCCCGTCAAAGTAATTCAAATGTAGCTAACGTGTTACAAATTGCTTTCTTGGGCAGCGATAAGTTTCAACTTTACGGGGAGGCATTGCTGGGCGCGTTTCTTCCATTTGTTACAAGCACTCGGATTTCAGAACCTGCGGAGAAGAAACCTCGATAGGTGGCCCTAAGCTGCAATAAAAAAAAAAAAACAAAGAGCGAGCAACGCCTCGAGGAGCGCTCACCGCCACGAGACGACGACGACAAGGCGCGAGAGGCGCGCGCGTGCATGGAACGCGTGGCCCAATCAGCCCATGTCCACGTAGGCGCCCAAATATGGCGAAGAAGAAAGCGACGAGGAGAACGCCTCCCCGCCCGCTACCCGACAATAAATTGTACGCGCAGTTAGTGACGTGAGCCAGACGCGGTCGACCGGCGACGGAGCGGGCCACTCCGTCAAAGGCCGAGCACACGCTCGAGGCCCGGGGCCACGGCTCAGTTCACTTACCATTGCGGAACCCCTCCGGCGTTAATAAAATCGAGCCAGATTTGCTTGTTGGACGGCCTTTATTTACATGAACATCTCCCTGATCCTGAAGAAAGCTGCGCCCGTGAACAAGCTGTTGTTTCCCGCCTGGCGTGTGGGCCCGATCTGCTGGAAGCCAAACTGCTCAGACACTTCATCCAGGGTGCCGAGGTGGATGTTGTAGGCGTCCGTGATGGTCTTGACATGGCAGTAGGACGGGTAGTAGAGGTGCACCAGTTCGTTGAACTCCCACTCCTCCTCAGGCAGCTCCTGGTTCGTGAGCATCTTCAGCATGAAGCCAAAGTCGTGGAGGCCTTGGTAGGTAAGCCAGTGGACTTCATCGGAGAGAACCAGCCCAGAAGAAGTGATGGCCTGGGCGAACTCGTAGGGGTCGATGCCTTCTTCTTCGTGCCTTTTGAACTGGATGCCAGAGTTGGCGAGCCTGGCCATGGGTTCTTCGGCGTACATGTCACTCCAGAGACTGAAGTTGAAGTTGAACTGCCAAGTGCAGCAATTTGGACGCGCGTTTCCGATGTCGTCAAAGAAGGAGAGGCCGAGCTGGATGACCTTAACCAGCCGCACGTTGCAACGGACCACTTGGTATTGGAAGTCCTCCTCACTTCGGAACTCACCAATGGGCCGTGCCACGTTTCCCGGGTATTCCGTGTGTAGGGCGACATGGTTGTACTCCTGGACGACCTCGGCAAGGACGCGGAACTCGTCCTCGACGTTCGACGCCCAGACATCACGGATCTCGTAAGCCACGTTGCTGCCGATCAGGGAACAACTGCTGCCACTGCGAACTCACGCGGCTCACGCTGCTGCTCCTGCTCGCGCTGGCGATGCGGCGCACGATGCCTGCCAAGAGCGCGCGCTGGTCACGGATGTGGTGACGTGGCCCTGCAAAGAATGCAGACATACTCTTCGCTTTTTTTTTTCTTCACAACGCGCGAAAAGGTGGCGACGATTGTCGGCAGGCGCGCGGACTATTCGTTCGGTTCGAGCACAACAAAACTTGTGCCCCAAGAGATGCAAAACTTATTACAATAGGATTTCGGCATTCTACTGGTTTACGCCATGCTATGATGGACATTACTGCGAACGTACTCGCGCTGTTCTTTTTTTCTACGACAGAATGAAAGTTTGATTTCAATGTATGCCGCAGGCACCCCTGAAAATTGAAAATTGGTTACCCGCCGCGGTGGCTCAGCGGTTAGGGCGCTCGGCTCTGGGTCCGGAGTACCCGGGTTCGAACCAGACCGCGGCGGCCGCGTTTCGATGGAGGCGGAACGCAAAAGGCGCCCGAGTGCTGTGCGATGTCAGTGCACGTTAAAGGTCCCCAGGTGGTCGAAATTAATCCGGAGCCCTCCGCTACGGCAGGCCTTTCTCTCTTCTTTCTCTTCCATCTTCCTCCCTTCCCTCACGGCGCGGCTGGGGTGTCCACCGAGCAGTGAGACAGTTACTGCGTCCTTTCCTTTCCTCAAAAATCACTGCTGGGCCAGCTGATCGCAGGCCGCATTCGGAAAACACCTTAAGAAAGGTCTATGGCGGTCTCGGGTTCGCTCGCTACCACGAATGGCCGACGCACTGGTGCGGGCCAACGACGAAACGTTCTAACGTGCAGTCGACGGAAGGGAACAAAAATACCTCAAGTGAATGAAGACCAGAGCGGCGACGTAGCAACGCACGACGCTGATGTTCACGAAGGCGCCGACAGCGAGAGCACGGAAGACGCTACCGTGGCTGCAGCGCAGTGGAGGCCAGTGGAAAGCAGCCGTTCCCGAGGCACGCATTCGCAGTGCTGCTGGTGCGCGCTCATTGGCTGTGGCGCTGACTTACCTGCGGCGTCTCCGATCCTTCCGGTAAAGTTCGTAAAAATTCAAAAAGAGTGGTGACGCGAGACGCTACATGAGCAGCGGGCTGCGCGCCGCATTCGAGGCGAAGAGTATTTTTTTTTTTTCGATGCGTAAAAAAGATTGCTCAGAAAGGGACGAAAAGCGGCAGCTTTTTCTTCCTCGCCTTTCAGACTCCCTCGGTGGGCTCTGAGTGAGTGAGTGAAAAACATTTAATACTCCAAAAATCAGGTTTTAGCGGTGGGCCGATGTCTTCATGTCTTCGGCCTCTTCACAAGGTCGGCGCCCCTATTCCAGGGCACCGCTGAGTCTTGCTGCTTCGCAGGCGTGCTGCACCAGTGCCCTTTGGGCCGTGAGCTCGCTGCTGGTCAGCAGGCCCTCCCATTGTTCCGCATTCGGGTCATTTAGCTTGTGAAATGTTCTGTTACGTTCGCATTCCCATGTGATGTGATATAGCGTGGGGGTTGCTCCGCACCACGGACATGTGTCCCTGTATTGTGTAGGGAACACCTTATGTAGTATGTATAAATTGTGGAAAGTCCCTGCTTGCAGTCTCCGCCAGCAGACCGCCTCGTGCTGTGTTAATGATGTGTGCGGTGGTGGGTATTTGAATCTCCGCCCTCTGTGATAGTTTAATATTTCTGCATACGTTGGTTCCACCGTCATGGGGTCCTCCAGGGTTTCCGACTGCCCTGCTCGGCTCGTGATCTCGCGAACTAGGCTGTCTACCCTCGAGTTACCCTCTATCCCGGTGTGTGCCGGTATCCAGAAAATCCTGTGTCTTAAGGTCTTATTTGGAAGCTTTGCTTCGAGGAGGATCTTCAGCGCTTCCTTGCTTATTTTGCCCTGTATGTAGTTCCTGCATGCTGCTTTGGAGTCTGTCAGGATTATCAAAGACTTGTTCCTACGGTAACCTTCGGCCGCCGCTAGAGCTACGGCAGCTTCCTCCCCCTCCGTTACCGTACAGTTTCTTAATGTCGCGCTGCTAATTGGTTCCCCCATGTAATCTACCACTGCTGCCGCGACTCGGAACTTTCTGGTCCTGTGGTCCCATGGATAGAGGGCCGCGTCTGTGTATACTGTGTTTTCCATTGTGGCTAGGTTCCGCTTCACATAGTCTGCCCTGGCCTGCCTTCTAGCGGCATGGAGGTTGGGATCCATGTTTCTCGGCAGAGGGCTGATGTCCAGTGTCTGGCGGACCTCGTCTGGAATGCTAGCTGTTCTATCTACGATCCCTTCTACATTGTGCCCTAATCTCTTTAGGAGCTTGCGGCCGGTGGCTGTCTGCTGGAGCCTGGCTATTTGCGCACTTAGCTGGGCTTCCGTTAGTTCTTCGAATGTGTTGTTTAGGCCCATTTGTAGCAGCAGCTTTTCATTTGATGTGTTTCTTGGCAGGTGGAGTGCCGTCTTGTACGCCATTCTTAGCAGCGCCTCCGTCTGTTCTTTGTCTTTCTTGGTCATGCGGTGGTATGGCAGCGAGTACGTGACTCTGCTGACTATCAGGCTTCTGACGAGCTTGATCGTGTCGCTTTCTTTCATCCCGCTTCTGTTCTGTGATACCCTCTTTATCATGCGGCTTATTTGTTCTGTTGACTTCTTGAGTAGGCTAATTGTGTAGGTACATCTCCTGCTTCCTTGGATCCACATGCCCAGGATGCGTATCATATCCCTTTCTGGTATATTTTGGCCTTCTAACTTTACTGTCAGTTCCTCCTTGGTAGGGTTGGACCCTACCCTAAGAAGTTCCGACTTTTCCGTGGAGCATACTAGGCCCCTTTCCCTCACGTACTCTTCTACACACGTTGCTGCTTCTTGCAGTCTCTCTTCCTTTTGTCCTAGCGAGCCTCGATTCACCCAGACCGTAATGTCGTCGGCGTACATCGCGTGCTGGATGCCATCGATCTTGCTGAGTTTTCTGGCCAGTCCGATCATTGCAAGGTTGAAAAGCACTGGTGAGATTACGGATCCTTGCGGCGTGCCCTTACGTGGGGTGGTAAAGGTGTCGCTTCGCAGGTCTCCCAATCCCACAGTCGCTGTGCGTTCTGACAGGAAGGATCTTACGTAGTCGTGGGTTCTTCTTCCGCAGTTGGCGTTGTTTAGGCCTTCCATAATGGCCTCGTGGCTAACATTGTCGAAGGCCCCTTTGATGTCCAGGGCCATGATAATGTTTTCGCCAGTTCTAGGTGCTGTGTCTATGATCTCTTCCTTGATCTGCAGCAGGACGTCTTGAGTCGACAGGTTCACCCGGAAGCCGAACATGCTGTGCGGGTACTGTTCTTCGTCCTCCAGGTATTGTTGAATTCGCCTGGTGACGATTCTTTCGTACAATTTGCCAAGGCACGACGTGAGGGAAATGGGTCTCAGGTTCTCAATCTGAAGCTTCTTGCCGGGTTTGGGTATCATAACCACGACAGCGTGCTTCCATTCCTTCGGCACCACTCCCTCTGCCCACAGCATGTTGAGGTGCGCCGTGAGCTGGTCGATCGCCTCGTCGCTGAGGTTGCGGATCAAGGCGTTCTTGATCTTGTCTGCGCCGGCTGCTGTATTTCTTGTTGTCGCGCTTATCGCCGCCTGGACTTCCTTTCTTGTGATCGGCCTGTCCATTGCGGGATTTTCTGCTCCTTGGTACTCCCCGTTGTAGCCCTGGGGGTTGTCCTTGCCGTAGCATTTGATGCGGACTGCTTCTAGCAGTTCTTCGTCCGATCCTTCGTACTGGTAGGCCAATTTCTGAATTGCCTTGCCACTTTCTGTTTTTGTCTTGGTTGGGTCCATGAGGGCCTTGAGTATGCGCCACGTCTTGGCCGTGCTGAGCGTGCCGTTCAGTGACCTGCTGAACTGCTGCCATCCCTGCCTGGCCAGTTGCGTCGCATACTCCTCTGCCTTCATCGTGATTTCCGCAATCTTCTTTTTGAGTTTTCTGTTTAGCTTTTGTTTTTTCCAGCGTTTGGTGAGCCCGCGTCTTGCCTCCCATAGCCCGAGTAGCCGCCTGTCCACCTCCGGTGCTTGTTCTGTTCTATCTATTTCCTTTGTATAGAGTTCTTGTATTTGTTTCAGCTGTTGGCTCCACTCCTCTATGGAAGTGATTTCCCCTTTTAGCCGTTCGCTGTGCTTGCGGAAGGCGTCCCAGTTGGTAAGGTGGGCCGTTCCGATCTTCTTCTTTACGTTGTCTGCTTCGATTGTCGTTCTTAGAATGTAGTGGTCACTGCCAAGGTCTTCCAGCAGATTTTCCCACTCGGCCTGCTTTGCTCCCTTAATAAAGGTGAGGTCAGGGCAAGTATCTGGACTCACACTGTTACCTCGCCTAGTTGGTTGGTTTTCATCCGTTAGGAGGTCGCAGTCTATGTTTTCCGCCGCTACGCATATCTGCTGCCCCTTTTTCTCAGTTTTTTGGTATCCCCAGCTCGAGCTCCTTGCGTTAGTCACCCGCGATTATTAAGGTGTTCGTCTTGGCTAGCTTATTCGCCTCCGAAAAAAGCTTGCTAAAATCGCCATCCCTTTGTCTGGGGGGGCTGTAAAGGTTAATTATGAAAGTGCTTTTGGCCTTGTGTTTCTTTTTGGGTATAATCTCTGTTATTACATGTTCTATCTGTGTGCCCTCAATCTCCTTGTGTGCTATGGTGACCAGCTTGTTGCTGATGAGGGTGGCGGTGCGTCCGCTTTCCTGGCATGTATAGCCCCTCAGGGTGGGTGTTATGTTAGTCTCCTGTAACATGATCATGTCTGGTGTTGCGTGTCTAGTGTTAATGAACTGCTGGAGGAGTCCCTGCTTGCGCCGGTATCTGAAACGCTCTGGTGGGCTCTGAAACGCTGCCTGCGTTTTAGACAACACACATGGCGCTCCGCTATATGGCGCCTAAATTATACTGTTCGTATAAACCCTATGATCACCACGTTACTACTGTCGCAAATTTATTGGGGCACTAATTTTCGCTCAGTACGACTCGTTCAGGCGGAATGGAGCCATAATGGACAGCTCTCGCTGCGTTTGTGAAGTTCCGAGACGCGCGTGGCTAAGTTGCCGCTCCGGCCGCTTGTGTTATTTTCGTGCGCGCTGCGCAAGCTTTCTGCCTACTACCAAAGCATAAATTGTCATCGATAGAGATACCCAAGAGCGTTCTTGCGTCTGGTTTAATGGTACAAGTTCTGTCTAGTGGTGTTATACAACCTCAAACAATCTTCGAGACGTTTCAAGAGGCCGGTGTCCGCTCGGTCTCGTCAGGAACCAGGAAGCCCGTCTTCTCAGTTCCTCGAGCCAGTTCCTCAAGCCACTCCCTCGTGGCCACAACGAGGCGGCGCTGGAAACGTTGCGCCGACGTGCTGCTATAACTGAGGCAGCGATTGATCATTTCAGTTCGCTGCACCAAGTCCGCTCACAAAGTCGATGCCTTGTCGCCACTGGCAGCCAAGAGTGAGGTAGCGCTCCCGGCGAAGCGGCTGCCGCTGCACTGCCGGGCTTCGCATGGTAGTCATTCATCACCTCGCCCATCAGCATGGCGGGTATCTTTAGGTGGAGGAACATTTCCTATAGATTGTGTCACTTCACTGCACCAAGTCCGCTGACTGAGCAGCTGCTGCTGCACTTCCCGGTTTCTCATGGTAGTCATTCATCACCTCGCCCATCAGCATGGCGGGTATCTTTTGGTGGAGGAACATTTCCTATAGATTGTGTCACTTCACTGCACCAAGTCCGCTGACTGAGCAGCTGCTGCTGCACTGCCGGGCTTCGCATGGTAGTCATTCATCACCTCGCCCATCAGCATGGCGGGTATCCTTGGGTGGAGGAACACTGCCTATAGGTTGTGTCACTTCAATGCACCAAGTCCGCTGACTGAACAGCTGCTGCTGCACTGCCGGGCTTCGCATGGTAGTCATTCATCACCCCGCCCATCAGCATGGCGGGTATCCTTGGGTGGAGGAACATTTCCTATAGATTGTGTCAGTTCGCTGCACCAAGTCCGCTGACGAAGTCGAAGCCTAGTCGCCTATAGATCATGTCAGTTCACTGCACCAAGTCCGCTGACGAAGTCGAAGCCTTGTCGTCTATAGATCATAACTGCACGGTACAGCGAAGCACTGTAGTCACAGAGACGTGTCACAGCCCCACCCTCAGAATATATCCAACAGAGCTGGGGGAGAACGTGGGGGGGGGGGGGGGGGGGGGCAGTTGATTCAGACTTTTTTGGCGAAAAACCAGACCCCTATAGTTCAACAGGCTTCTTACTCTCTTGATATGGCCCCCTGCGACTTCTGGCTGTTTGCCAAAATCAAGAGGCCATTGAAAGGAGCGCGATTTCAGACAAGAGAGGTCATTATATGGCTGCAACGACAGCTGAGCTAAACTCCATTCCGAAAAAGGCCTTTTCGGAATACTTCCAACAGTGGCAGCACATCTGGGAGAAGTGTGTGGAGTCCCAAGGAGACTACTTTGAAGGTAATTAGATTTCTAACGCCCCAGTTATGCCATTTTTTTTTCTTCGGGCAAAGGTCGGATACTTTTCTAACAGACCTCGTATCTCGCTATGCCTTGTCGTCGTTGCTCAGATTTTCTTCCTTCCGCCATGTTCACGCTTTTGCGGCGGGAGACCATGCTGCTCAGCTCCAGCCCGGAGACTCATCCCTGCACCGTGGAGCGGGCTGTCAAGATCGCCGAGGTTCAAGGGCCCCCTCCCACGTAGCACGTACTCAAGAACACCCACACCGGCTCCACAGGTTGACGAAATAGTTGTTTATCCCCCTCTTACTGCTCAGCATGCTCTCCACGTTGTTCTGTTCTTCCTGAGATACCGGCATAGAGTTTCTCTATCTGAACCGGCTCTCCACAAAGGACTGTCGCTTCACTTCTTCTTTTCTGTCATCTGCACA
Organism: Amblyomma mixtum; assembly: GCF_055824585.1. Classification (NCBI taxonomy): domain Eukaryota; kingdom Metazoa; phylum Arthropoda; class Arachnida; order Ixodida; family Ixodidae; genus Amblyomma; species Amblyomma mixtum. The sequence goes on from NC_143014.1 coordinate 31,400,632, forward strand.
CTGCATCCCAGGGGGCGGTAGCATCCTGCTGCAATAGCGAATGTTGCACCGCTATTTGCTGGCTCCTTCGTGCTCGAATTTTACACAAAATTACAATTGTTGGCTGCTGCGTTTGGTGGGGTGCCTCTCTGTTCCAGCCAAAATGAACCCAAATCAACAACGTTTGCAGCGACGCGCACCCAAAAACTAAAGTTCTGGCAGCACTTGATTCTGCAGCGCCATCTCGCACCACCTGCAGGAGGACGAAAGCGGACCATGCGAAACCAAGGCGCGCGACGCCCGAGGTCAATAACGTAAACCACGTCCAAGCTACAAACTTCGAGATTGTTGGTAAACGCACAACTACCTGGCAGCAAAGCAGTGAAACAGATGCAGTGATAAAATTAATATATAAATACATGTTTCGCTTCTAGACGGCGCTGCCATCTGTAAGCCCGTGCGTATGCAAGAGTAGAGTAGAGCGTTTAGCCTATAGTCGACAAGGAGTAAGAATAGCCCTGACTACGTGTTCTGAGTTTAGTGTACGCGGATGGTGTGGTACTTTTATGCGAAGCATACTACTTTAGCTACCACTTCAGCCCTTCACCGTGGTTATGCGCCTCCAAATCACGTGATACATGACGTCACAACACGTGACACGATGATGCCATGCCACACCACGTGACACGATGACGTCACGGGAGTGGAGAAACGGGGGCCCACCTCGCGCCGTGGCTGTGGTTGTGCGCCTCCAAATCACGTGATACATGACGTCACACACGTGACACGATGACGTCACGGCAGTGGAGAAACGGGGGCCCACCTCGCGCCGTCGCTGTGGTTGTGCGCCTCCAAATCACGTGATACATGACGTCACACCACGTGACACGATGACGTCACGACAGTGGAGAAACGGGGGCCCACCTCGCGCCGTCGCTGTGGTTGTGCGCCTCCAAATTACGCGACACGATGATGCTTCGCATTCTCCAGGCTTAACCAAGTTAAGCCTCAGCCATTTTTTCATAGATAGCCGAACAAAAAAATGGATGAGAAGATGTAGGCAGCCAAAGGCTTCAGGTATCCGTGCAATAAAAACACTAACACGCCATGGAGGCAAGAAAAGGACTACACGGCAACAACAGGGAAATGGAAGTCATCACGAACATCAAAAGTAAGTCCGCGAAGCCGAGACTGCTAAGTGGAGGCAAAAATGGGAACAAATTAATCTTTGCGTCATTACAGAGCAAAAACGACCGAAATCCGAAAAGGAAACGAAGTACGGTAATTCAAGACAGTGCCCTTTATTTGGGGCTAGGTCACGGTGGGCTAGGTTGCCTTAGAACCAGGCAATGTAAAAGCAAGCATGAACAAGGAGATGATAGTTGTGTATAGCATGCGGGAGCAATGTAGAAAGCACTATGCATGTTCTGGTAGACAGTAAAGCTACACTTCTAGACATCAAAGAGAATGCATGCTGAACCTTCCAGTAGATTCGGGTGATAGGGGCAGTGAAAGCAAAATTCACACATCATCAGTTGAAACGACACTGGTGGCGTAACCGCAGAATGGAGGAAATGCACGAACTGTCGCAGAAATCAAAGCGATATAGCCTGGAACGTGAAAAATAGCCTTGAAGAAAAAAAAAAGTAGAATGGTCAAGGGAAAAAAAAATTGCCCGGCCCGCACGTATGCGATTCAAAGTAAAAAAAAAAGGAAAAGAGGCACAAAATAGATCAAACAACTCATTTTACTTGTAACAGGCAAGGTTGCACACGCCACCCCCGCTGATACAAAAATGATGCCAATAGTTTTGCATCTATCTATGCCTATACAGTGGCCCCTTGGCAATGCCTCCTGGGACTCAATATTAAGGCGAAAGCCTTTAATGCCTCGTACTGCTGTTAGCAGCCGTGTCGGCAGCCGTGTCGGCAGATTTGTCCGCGTTTCGGCGTCACTACTTAAAAAAAAAACCTGTGTCGAGGCTGGGATTCGAAACACGGCCTTTGGCATTTGAAGCGGAGACCCTACCACGAAGGCTCAGGGTTTGAGTATCTAGGCACCATAGTTTGAACATGAATAAAGGGTCATGTAGTGAATGCATGGGTCTCATAAATGGAATAAAAAAAATAAAAATTGGAAAAGTAAAAATTAAAGAACAAAAATTAGAAAAAAATAATAAAAATAAAAAAAAGTAAAATATGCAAAGTAAAAAAAAAAACAATGCACCAGGAAACGCTTTCCCTTTGCAGCACTTAGAGAGCCTAAGTGCCCCCTGAATTTTTTCATCCACCACGGGAATGCCGCGAGGACGAAGTCTCTTATTGCGCGTTGCTAGCGTTGGGCCGAAAACGTGGATTCTGCCTCAGAATAGGTAGCTGCGACGCGATGCCTTCCTTTGTAAAAACTGAAAATTGTTTTTTGACGAAAGGAAATGACGCAGTAACTATTTCACATATCTCGGTGGACATCCAAACCACGTCGCAAGGGGAGGGACAAACGAGGGAGGGAAAGAAGAAAGAGAGAAGCAGGTGTCGTACTGGAGGGCTCCGGAATAATTTCGACCGCCTGGGGATCTTTAACATGTGTTGACATCGCACAGCTCACGGGCACCTTTTGCTTTTCGTCTCCATCGAAACGCGGCCGCCGGGGTCGCAAATTGAATTATTTTGTTTGCGTAGGGGCTCATAGAAACGCATAGAAACTAAAATTTTCTCAATTATTTTCTTAATTCACACGGCGCCTATGAAATCGAGCTTCCGTAACAGCTGGGGAATAAATCTTAGAAGAGAATGTGAAAGTATGAAACGGTGTCTTTAAGCCGATATATATTTAAAACGCTATAGCACGTGCCTGCTTATATGCAGGATCGTGCGGTATTTACCCTCGGGTGTAGGTAACAGGCAGGCGCGCCGCCCGTAAAAAGTGATGCAAACAAAGCTTCTTCACAGTAATTTTCTGAATTCGCGCGGCACCTATGAAGTCGGCCTTCTATTCACAGCTGGCGAGTGCATCATTAAAAATAACGTGAAGATATATGAAACGTCATTTCGAAGCCGGTTTGTTTTAAAACGCGTCATAAATGCGTGTTGTGACGTCGGACGCACCGGCAACTATGTCGGGTCGCTCAGTCACCTCAAAGTAGACATGCCTCAGAGCAGTGATGCCTCATAAATATTTACAGTCCATTTTGAACCAATCGGTGCCAACAGCAATATATATTTCCAGTGGTCAGCTGATCAATGACGAAAAAAAAAATAGTGCAGGAGTTCCGCTGCGCGCTACGGCAACTGGACGGGGCTGCCGTAGCCAAATGCTCGGCTGGAAACACTCGCTTGAAGTACGCTTCTGTATATTAATCAAGAAAGCAAAACTGACCAAAATATTTCGTACATGGCATTCTCACAGGAGCTGCGCCGTAATTTGTTGAAAAAGTCATATACATTCATTTTGAATGTGCTTTACTGAAAGAGCTAAAGAGAAATCCGCAGACTAGAACCCGCGCTCTGCTGCTGAGATGTGCAGTGCCAGGCCGCAGATTAACTTGCGGAAATAAAAGACGCAGACGAACTTACACCAGCGGAACCGCAGAAGATTAAGTCGATGCCGAATAAGGTGGTCCTTTTTTACGAAACGATTAGCAGTGCTTAGTGTGGCCTAAGGACCTCAAAGTTGCATCACAAGATGGCCGTTTGACTCAGATTTTTCGGCGTAAAAAGTAATCGCTTTCGTGCTTTGCTGCCCTTATGATGCAAGTACCTGTAACAACGAAATCCGGGCCAGAACACTCGGCGCAGTGTGACGACACTGATGATCCCACTTCTACGGATTAATTCTACACAAGAGCTTAGCACTTACGGAAAGCAGAAGCCCATCGGGTGTTGTATTGTTACGATTGTACATTCAGTTCTTCAGCCGCATTCACTGGTGGTCGTATCGAGCTGCTGCGAACTATAGCTCTCTACCTTGACGGAGATCTCTGCGTAAAAAGAAAGGGAAGCTCTCGTATGCACGATAACGAGGCGTTGCAGTAATATCACAATGCATAAAAGCATTTGAAGAGCAAATTGATATAACTCGGGCATACCTGTACTTTAAAATATCCATAAACTTCCATGTTATCCTCTAAGACTTCAGCCTTGGTCACATCGCATCACTTCCCACACACACGAAGCACAGACAAGAGACAAGACGCACAAGATCGGCGCACATACATATATAACGAGAAACACCGCACTAATCTGCTTGGAAAACTGGAAAACTGCACGGCAACTGCATTACGATGAACAGTACGCTTCGTGATGAACAGGCATGGTTCATTAGTCGCCGCATCCGGAGGAACTCAAGCGCAAAGAACGGCCGCCGCTGAAACACGCGCTTAGACATGTGACATTCTCCAACGGCTACGAATTGGAACTTCAAACTGCGGGCGGCCTCGAGTGATTGGCTGAAACAAGTCACGAGACATCAATACAATGAAGGCAAGAAAAAGAGGGGTCGCTCTCCTTATTCGCTGTGTGGCATGCCAAGCCGTTGGTCAGGCGCGCCAAAGAAAAAAAAAAAACATCAAAGCGGCTAATGACTCCAACGGCGCCGAACGACCGGCCTTCCCCATTCCCTCTCGCCGGTTTCTTGCAGATCAAAAACATAGAAATAAAACCGCCGGCACTGCACGCTGTTCGGTATGGGTGTTTCATATTTTCTTTCTTTCTTCGCTCCCTCTTTGGAGAGCGACAGATCTGGCGGTTCTGACCGTGGTTCTGACCGGCGCTTGAACGGGCGACAGTTATGCAACATCGGCTGGCTTCGGGTCGGTTAGTGCCCGGATAAAAAAAAAAATACAAAGCGCGTCACCGTCGGCGCCTAGTCAGCGCTAGTACAAGGCGCCACCGCAGAAAATGCAACCGAAACAGGGTGACAAGGTTCTCTGTCGCCCATCGCGCGCTTGCCCGTAACGTCTGCGCGCGAAACTGCGTTTGCATACGCGTATGATGCCGGGCGTCTTTGCACGTTGCCAATGCAGTGCTAAAGCAGAAATGGGGCCAGGGACGTGCGAGAGTGAGTGGCCGCACTTGAAATTTGTTTTCATGGTCGCTGCTCATCACGATGGGCCGAAAATTAGAAGCTACGCGCGCACGTGTGCCTCGAGAAAGTCGGAGGTGCGAGCACGCTGCTCGCCCCAGCTAAGTATCCTGGCGACGCCGTTGCTGCACTGCGATCCCGTGTGGAGAATGGGCGTACACCATGTCTTATTACGCTTTCAGTGGTGTCGGAACAAGCGAATGCATAAGAAAATAATTTACCTTCATAGCTTCAGGTGCTTCCTCGAGAGTGGCTTCTTGGCAATATGCATGATGTCTGCTGATGATGCTGAACGCGTAGTTTGCCAGAAGAGGCCTCAAGAAACGCACAGCTATAAGCTCAATCAGTTTCAGTCAGCGTATCTAGCTCTGATCGTCTTTGTACTTTCATATTTTTTACCCGCGGAGAACGGAAACCGCATGATCCACCAACGTTGTGATTGGTTCCGGTAGGCTTTAATTCTCTCTTTCAGTGTTTCGTCAGCAAATTACTTGAGAACATTAAGAACGAAGAGCCACTGCACTGAGGAGTTCGGTGTCCCATCACTTCTTCGGATAGCGGCAAGCCATTTTTCTTACAAGTCATCGTGGAAGGGCTCTTCGCAGAAGGATAGCCCTGCATTTTTCTTCTTATCATCAGACTTTCGCAGAGGAACACAACAAGAAGGCATTTTAGCGCACCTTAGTTATGTATTAACACGAAAGCCAAAGAGTCAAAGAAACGCCAAAAAAATTGAAATGGGAGTTGCAATTGAAACAAATTTGAATAGGAATTGGAAGAATAACAGTTGAAATTGGACGAACTGTAATTGGAACTGCAAATGCAATTGCAATTTCAATTATTGGATTGCAGCAAAATAGTTGCAATACATGCATTTATCAATAAAATTTTAAAGCGAAGCTTAAAATCCAGTTGCTGTGGATGAATTCAGTTCGTCAGCACAAATCAATCGATCGCGTGGATAGCCCGTGAATGTTCTGCTTTCTCGGAAACTGCCGACAGACGTACGCCGGGTTTTGGTTGACATGGCCGTTCTGTAATGCCAATGCATTACTGAAGCGCTCGCGAAACGCAGTAATCCATTTTACATGGTGGCCCCCATACGGCAGCAATACGGCAGCCCGTTCTGTTTCTTTGTTCTAGAACCGCCGCGGTCGGCGTGCGCTCGGTAGCGGACGCCATCACGGTGTGAGGCCGGCGGTTTGCGCCGTCAGCCGAGCTTAAGCGGGGAAAACGCATTTACCTCCTAAGTCCACGTCACAATCATAAGGCGGGATTTTTTCGCCCTAGATGATAGTGGTGGCCGGCCAGATGATGCTGCGAGGTCCAGCCCTCAAAAAGTAGAAGGAACCGCAAGGGAAGGGAGACAAGGAGAAAATAAAAAAAATCTCTTCCTCTCCCGTAACCGAGAGTAGAGTAAGCATGAAATGTTTACGGGCCTAATGTCATCTCGGTGGACACCCGAACCGCACCGTACAGGAAGGGAGGAACGCCACCCCCCGTTCGGCGCGATGCCTTGCCATTTGAACGCAAGGTTTTTTGAGGAGAGGAAATGGCGCAGTAATTCTCTGCCATCTCGGTGGACACCCGAACCGCACCGTAAAGGAAGGGGGGAACGCCACCACCCGTTCGGCGCGATGCCTTGCCCTTTGAACGCAGCGCTTCTCCCACGGGCCCCTGTGCGCCTGCGCGGCTTTGCTTCGATGCGCGAAGCCCCTAAGAGATCACGTATGACAACGAAGTGTAACGTGGCATTTGTGTGCTTTTTGCACGCGTTATTAGAAATCGGAAATTATAATTCCGTGCATTATCAAACGCACAGCTCGACTGATATCTTGATAAACATTGAGAAGGCACTGGCAGCAGTTATTTTTTGTGACTCGTTTGGAGACCAACCGGCGCTTGCATGCCGGTCGCGTAGGAGGGCTTAGAGAGTCTCGTTAAATCTCGTTAAGTCTCGTACGGTGCCCGGATGTTCTCGTTTCAGAGCCCGGATGACTGCTCTCGGTCTCGGCGTGACGTCACCACACTGCCGACAACGGGAGCTAAAAGCATTTCATGCTTTAAAAAATAAGGGCGAAAAAGTACACCGTCGTGCCCAGGTATATTTCTCTGTTTTCAGTGGCGGTGAATATGTTTGGAGGCAGTCTGGTAACAAAGCCTGGAAGTGTAAAGACCGACATTTATTGGCTCACTGGCATGTGTGTGGCTGGCTGCCCCTCCGAATTTCCACAGCGTTGGCCTGTTTCTCGCGGATATCAACGCTGGCTGTACATTAGGGTTACAGGGGTTCGTTTCCGAGAGAAAGTCTAGGTCGTTTAGACAGGTGACTGACGATGTCTACATTGAAATCACCCAGCAGTACGCTGTCTGTCTCTGTCTGCGTCTGAACCTGGGCCCCACAGACACTCGGGTGTGGTGGACGCCGAACGTAGTGAGACTGGCCCAATGTCTCTTGTGCGGCCCTGTGAACAGATCATTAAGCTTTCTCGGTTCTGCTGCAAATGATGGCAGAACAATGTCTTAGAGCACGATGGCATGTTCTTGTTCCCTGTTTTATTCATTTCAATACTTAGTTTTCATTTTGCGGTCAGGCTGCCCATTGTCTGAACTGCTTGGCATCAAAGGTCGTAGCATCATCTGTGTTTGTCTCTTCCTTTATCCCTGTTTTTTTTCTGTTCGGCTACTGGCATTGAACCAGGCTGCGCACCCGGCTGGGGTAAACAAAAACATATTGCTGCCTTGGATGGAATTCGTGAGAAATACTCTGTACTACTGATGGCGGCATGCAAAAACACCGTTAAAAGGACACCGAGGACCAACTTAAGTTGGCGTCTCACCCATCGAGGAAAAAACAAAATCAGGAGAGAGCGTGACGTCACGCGGCCAGCCTTCGCAAGCTGTTCCCTCCCCCGGTTTTTCGCTCTCCGAGTCAGTCCGTAATGTTTTCGTGTTGGTATGTTTTAGTGCGCGCGTTTTAGTGCATCAGCGCGCGCGGCGCTGATGGATATCACCGCACGCTATCACGTGGTGTGATCACAGGGTACCAACTCTCCTTTTTACTCCTTATGAGTAGGCTTCAAGATTACCGCCGGCCGCTCCATCATGTCTTTTTTTTCTCCATGTTGTCGCCACTCTCGCCGAAAGCGGAACTTTTATATATAAACTTTGCTTGCTGAAAATTATGATGATGATGGCTGGCTGTTCCCTTTGTATCGGAAAGACACGACGCACATATCCCAGCCAGTTGTAAAAAAAAAAAAAGTCGGAGAAAGGCAGCTTGGAGGTTGGTAAGCAGTTTCCAGAGACAGTTGCGCGATATCGCTCGCACATCAGCCCATCACCACTGATCACCACGTAGATGACTTGGTGACGTATTTTCGTCAATCGCCACCACAGAAGCAGCCTGTCCTTGGTTGTCCGCACCCTCGAGTAATCACTGGTGCCGTTTGATCCATCGCCACCAAAGCCAATAGCACTTGCGAGGGCGGCGTTGCTTGAGTGGTGAAGGAGAAGGTTAGCACACCGAAGCACGACGTGTTCAATACTTTCTCCTGTCCGCACGCCCGGCACATTCCAGGTCGGGCGCTGCTTAATATTTAAGCGCTGCTTAAATTTTGGAAATCTGTGTCGCGAATTCGCGACACTGGGAATTCGGTCCATTTTGCGCACATAGTCCGAGTAAGTGTGGGATACCTTCCCGGAAGACTTGCATTCCAGCAGTTGTTTTTACTTAGAGGTGCAGATTGCCTTTGTCGCCACAAAAATCTATCGTACTAATGTAGTGCAGTCAGTTTCTCCCTGTTGTCGCCCACTTTACGCGTTCGTTTCCTGTATTACGAAGGACCACTGTCCTCCCCGTTAATCACTGCTTCTGTTACTCGTATCTGATCTCTTGGCATATGCAGTCATCACTGTCGCTGTCACTCGTGTACCAAATTACGGTAGAGTAGGATCCTCGAAGCAGTGTGCTGATTAGGGCTTCAACAAAAAGACATGTTGACGTGTGGAATTTTCGTCATCACTGGCGAGAGATATACTGGATCTTGCATCCGAGAAGCAAAGGGAAAGTGGGGGGCAGTGGTGAGGGAAGAGTGGCGTACCTTGCCTTAAAATGATCCTTGCAAAAGGGGCGGACATTGGTCAGCGGACTGAAGCAGCACCTTCCGATTGAGAAGTAGTTCCAATATATTTTCACGAACAGATACAGTGTGGATAAGATTCCCAGTGCCGCAAATTCGCGACATACCGCACATCGTCAGGTTATTCACCCCCTCCCCCCCCCCGCGCGCGCACGCACGCAATGCACGCACGCACGCACACACACACACACACACGCACGCACGCACGCACGCACGCACGCGCACACACACACACACACACACACACACACACACACACGCACGCACGCACACAAAAACGTTTCAAGCGTACATAAACAACCGTCAGAAGCCCAAGGAGTGCAAACAGTTTTTCATGCAACGAATGTTCTGCCTATTCTTTCCGAAACATTTCTCACAGGATGAGACACGAGAAGTCGTTGAACGTTGGCTAACAGTCGAGCATTTGCGCCCCCTTTTTCTTCACACAGCTGCCTCACAGTGGTGTGATTCATTTTTATCCGAAGGCGCTGGCTACGAAGAGCATATTGACATGAAAACTACTCTCCTAGCTGCACGTGAAAACGCACGGCGTTCATTTTGCATGTCACGAATTCGCGGGACGGGGCGTTAAGGTGTTCTAGTAAATGAAAAAGGAGCTGGTCGATGCATTTTTTAGCTATATGTTTCAACATGTGCGAGTTCACTGTAAGTGGCATGGTTGCTTCGTAAGGGATGTGGTTACTTTAGTAAGTATAACGAGGAGTCAGCCGATGCATATTCTAGCTAGATATTTCAGCGTGCTTAAGCTGGCTGTGACTACAACATGGTTGGTTCTTTTGTCCGCCTTCAATGTACCTTTGCTCTTTGAGAGATGATGCTGCCACAGTTTCTTTTTTTCCTGGTGAGAGTATAACTACTTGTCTTTGTGGCAGCCTCAGTTGCACAGAGCCTTTAGCTTCGGCTTTGCGCGGAGCTGTTACAATGAAGTAAGGGCCAAACTAAAAAAAAAAGGAAAGAAAAGTTGGGCGCAGGTTCGAGGGAAGGCTGAGTGGCACTATTTTCTCACTGTAAAAAAGTCCGTAACTTTATGGAGACTTACTACGTGGAAAAACGGAACCATATGCCTTTTTAGAAAACACGGAGGGGCAGTCCAGACTTCAGTCCAGTAATGGAGGAAACGTCCGTAATCACCTGTGGATGTTACAGGGGAGAAAACTTAGACACAGCGATTGACTCCTTCGGTATTGTGTTACCGCCAAACGCATTAATAACTTGATTAAAGACAGCAAAAATAGAACAAAGGTGCTCATGATTTGACACCGCTGCTTATTTTCGTGCGTGTCGGACCAATAATAATTTGCTATCGGAAAGGGCGCAATATCTGGCTCACCGCGGACACCTGAGCCGCCCCAGGTAACACGGGAACGTCACAGCTGTGTTAAGTTTTTGTTTTGGTCAAACGTTCATGACCTTGTTGTTAAATTCTTGTTATATAGCATTTGTCGAACGTTGCAAATGAGCGGAGACCAGCGTTACTAGCGCGATTTTTAAATACTCGCTTCGGTTCAGGGCTGCCCACAGTGCCTAAATACTCCAGGGCCTATAGCATTTAAGATTTCTGTAAAGTAGTTGTTAGGTTACAACCTATGGCTATCGGGCTTAAATTTTGCAAATGAAATATTGCCTCTTTACATCGATAATTAAAACTTATTGAAGCGTTTTCGTTAATTGACAGCCATATTTTGCGCGATTCCACATTTGCTGGGGGGTGGCAAGCGTTACGGTCTGACAGTAGATGTGAAAATGTGCTTATGCAGCATTGTATGCCTGCTACATTTGCGATCTCTGGGAAGGAAAGGAGGGAGACCAGAGGTATGTGCGCAGCCAACCAAGCTGTGCTGATGCCCATACACCCTCCTCCCCCCTACCTCACTCCCCCGAAATTTTAGAGATATTCACTTTAAACTCTTGGGGTCATCTTTTTACTATACTACGCCACTGCCTGCGCTGCTCTCGTGGCGGCTGCACTGTGCTTTTCGTTTCAACGCCAATTTGCCATCTTCGTCGACGCGGAGGCGCCGAGTACATTTTGCCGTACGGAAGACCGATGTGCGAGAGGTAAGTGTAATTTCACTATGATTTGTCGTTCCGGAGTCTTATCTCACCTTTCTCTTAAGACAGATGCTGTCTGAAGCGCGCACCGCTCACTGCTCCAGCGTAAACAACTTGCCTGGTCTCTAGTATGCAAAAGCGTTGCCACTAGAGCACAAGATTCTCGCGTTCATTTAGCGCTTACTACGGAATGCTCTAATGCGTCGCGTACGTAGATTACCGAGCAGAGTGCAGCAGCTTCTAGGGAGAGAGAAACAACTTTATTTTGCAGCAGCTTCCAGAAAGCTTTCGAAAACCAAACCTGTTTTGTTCGTAACGCAACGATGTTTCGTTCGCTTTTGGTCAATTATAAATATGGCTAAACTTTAACAAACTGATTTAATGAACGCATTGGGAAACAAGAAAGCAGTACATAGAGAATTGCTCACTACGACTGTTCTTTGGGGCGTCTCGCAGTTACATGCTGCTGCTTTGGAGGGGGCGCGTCCAGTTTCTTTCTGCTTCTCCTTGGGTGAAGCTTTCTTTTTGTGCAGGGGCAGAGGCTTTTGAGAGGGGAGGAATGGGCCCATTGTGGAAAGGAACCCTTCTAACCAGCAGAGCAGGGAGCACGCCCGTCCATGCCGCTCGGGAGAGGGCGGCCCCTCACAACCTCGGCACGGCGTGAATCTCCGCGTATTCTTTTTTTGTTTGTTTGTTTGTTTGTTTACTTTCCCTGTAGGAGAACTACTGCTATACTACTGCATTCCAAGGTTGGCCGTACCGTGCCGCTTCCCCTGTTCCCGACTGTTGCATTCGTTCGAGCCAAGCCAAGCACTGTGTGCTTTGCTGGAGCCTGGCTAGTGCACTAGGGCCCCTAGAAATACGTATTTACGTATTTAAAAATACGTAGAAATAAGTATTTCTAGGGACCCTAGCCTGGCTATAGCCTGGCGGTGGCTCGTGGTGGTTGTTTTTCGGGTAAATGTGTTCCACGCCGGCGTACTGACAATTGTGCCGCTTTCATCGATGGAGTCTTCGTCCCTCGCGCAACCTGAGTTCCCCTGAGCTGTTTTCGCGGGCGGCTTACTTCAGACAACGCTCCACCGCGCCGAATTGCCCTTCTTCCTGCCGGGTGTCCTCGTGTGGCTGTCCAACTCCACGGCGGCCATGACGGTACGACTCTCGAAGCGCTCGCCTCCCTCCCCACGCCTCTGCAGTGGTTCCTAGCGTACTCTTCTGCGTCATCGTATTTTGTCTATGCTACGCTCCGCGCGCACCTTAGTGTGCCAGCTCAAGCTTCAACCTTCTTCAGCCATCGTCGCCTGGATTATCGCCGTGGAGTATTGTTCCCAGAAGGCACCTTTGGTGTGTGCCCCTTTCGCGCTCCTTTCCGTTTCACGCGCGCCTCAGTGCGCCCGTTCTATAGTCTGTTTCTCACCGACTGTTGCGTGTGCTTGGCTTCATCTGCTTTGCGCGCACTTGGATACACTGCTCGCCCGTGTTTTTGGCAGCATCGCACACTCCGTGCTTCTTATCATGTACCGCGTCAAAGTTCGTAATCCAACATTTCACGTTGATCGGCAGCTCGGAACAGAGCGCGCGTGAATCGTTTACGTTAAAATGATGACGTGATAACGTAACGCTTCGCATCGTAGCCATTCGAGCCCCCCCCCTCCCGTGTACTTGCTTCGGTCCACTGGCGGCAAAAACTTTTGGTGGAAGTTGTGCAATGAGGCGCACTTTTCATTACACCAGCTGCAAAGGTTTACTGTTGCTTTGTAGTAAAGTGATCCCACATGTCGCGCACGAGAGCATTTGGGCTGCGGTTATAATACTGTAAATCTTGCGGGGCTAGTTGGTGGAGCATTGTCTAACAAAAGGTGAAAACAGCGCTAAGTTTAACACAAACCACACAGAAAGACGGACAGAATGGGTGTTATCAACTTTGTGTTAAACTTAGCGCTGTTTCTACCTTTTGGTTATATTAGTTTCAAGGATCAAGCCGCTGTAGCATCAGCTGTTCAGTATTTCAGATCATAATCCTGCACCGTCCTCAAAGCCTGTTGTGTGCCAGTCGCTCCACCGTGCTGCTGTTTTTCTGTTCAGTGTACAAAATATCTTCTCTTATTATGCTAGGTTAGCGGCTTCTTATGGGAGTGAATATTTTCTGTCAAAGCAACTGGATGCTGCTGCAAAATGAACACATGCCACAAGTACATGCTGCTAAAACCTTGGCTTGTGTAAACAGGTAGGAGGAGAATACTACTATGGCAGGGAGTCTTGCGTTTCAGCTTTTAAATGCTGTCTTCGTGACGGAATGACGAGATGCTCTATGAGTGATATCTTTATTTCATTGCTTGCTCAGAGAAAGCGTTCATTATAAGCGATAGTCACTATTTTCTATTGTTCAAGTAGCAGCATAGGCATGCCTCGTCATTTTAGTCTTGAATGAATGAAGGGGCATCCACAGCATTGCCTTCATTTATTTTTCTCGTTGCTTAATGCTGTGTTCTGCCTGTACATTGCACTTTAGCATGTTTTTTGCAAACTCCAAAGCAAATTTTAAGCGACACAATTCAAAGACACCATGCATTGGCCTTAGGTGCTCGCTGTTAATGTAGAAATATATATTTGGCGTGCTAAATATTAAATCTGAATACTTTAAAGTGTGTTTAGCATCTTACCTGCAAAGAGACTTGCCTTCAAGGAGGGCTTGGAGGCTTCAAATATCTGCTTGGTGTTGGAAGTAGCAGCCTTCACTGATAATAATATACTTTGCAGGCACATTCTACATGTACAGGCGCAGACAAAAGTAAACGGAGCACGCAACTATCTTCAAATATTTTTCACGCGTCACCTACTTGAAATTTCCAGCAGTGGTATGCGAATGCTGGTAGAGGAGGTTGGTGGGCTTTCTTGTAGACAAACAACGCTTCTTCATTACCAATGGAGAAAGCGTGATTGCACTTCGAACGCAATAGCGTGCTCCGTTTACTTATGGCCGCGCCTGTACAGTCAGGCCGGAATGAAACGCACACATATGGCGTACTTTGCAGCGAGTATTCATTCAGAAAGGGTTTATAAACGTGTACTTCGGTAGGTCTTTTACCCTGAAACGTGAATCAGGTTAGCTGCATACTACAGCTGAAAGCACACAGCTAAAATATTTTGTTTTGTTCATGCACTCTCTTCGTATTTTATTCCAGCCTGACTGTACACTACTGCCCCAACAGGTACCCCAACTTAAGAAGGCACTATCTTGTGGCAAATCATGCAGATATGTTTTAGACGGGCGCATGAAGCAATGTGCAGCTACTAGCATTGCATTTGATTGGTCCTACATCTATTTTTCTGCTAATATTGAACTATTAGTGTCTGAGATCTGATGTTCAACTGAATAATCAATCTGTTACCCAGTAGAAAGGCACAGGCATCACACCCAGGGCTAATTCACTGCCCTTCACCCCTGTTTTGGTTTCACTCATTCAGTTATAGTATTAATAATTATCAGTGTTGGCACAGGTATATATATGAACATATGCCGCCGCGGTGGCTCAGCGGTTATGGTGCTCGGCTGCTGACCCGAAAGACGCGGGTTCGATCCCGGCCGCGGCGGCTGGAATTTCTTTGGAGGAGAAATTCTAGAGGCCCGTGTACTGTGCGATGTCAGTGCACGTTAAAGAACCCCAGGTGGTCGAAATTTCCGGAGCCCTTCACTACGGCGTCTCTCATAGCCTTAGTCGCTTTGGGACGTTAAACCCCATAAACTAAACCATATATGAACATATTTTGGGCTAAATATAGTTAATAAGAGTTTTCCATTCTGCACAAGGATGTGGTTGGTCACGTACATCTTTACTATTGTATTATTATTTTTTTTATGCAAGCCTAGCCTGCCTGTTTTATCCTATGCCCTTCTACACCTATCTTCGTTCTTCCTGGCTCTCTCTTCATTTGTTCCTCCTGTTTTCTTTACACTGGCCATTGATCAGGTGCCTGCTGTGAGAATGGCAGCCATCACTAGGCCCCTTCCTGTTTTTTTCCATGAAATCTGCACTGCTACTGCTAATACTAATAGTACTATATCAGTATTTTTGTAATAATGCAGTTATTGTCATGCATAAAGTAGTCAGCTCAGCCAATGGTAGCAGTGTTCAATATCACAATATATCACGCATATATCTTGCATGCAATATATCAGTATATTCACTATTGGAGTGCCCTCAATTTCTTTCAGTTTAGACATTTGACCATAGATATTTTATGCTGTTTTCCTATTTTAGTCCACTCAAACTAAAACTTTGCTTTCTGTTGTGCAGGTAGAATCTGTAATGAATGCCACTCTGTGGAGGCAGTATTTATGGAGCCATGACCTTGGAATTGACAAGCCTTCTTTTACCTTGTTATGTGCTGACCCTTGACTGTGAAGAGACAAATGTCAAGACTTGGATTTCTGCAGAGGTGAGACATCACGCCCAGCCTCTTTCTTTTTTTTGCTGTGTGCTAAGGGATTAGCAAACCTTCATTTAGTACTTCTGTCACCTTTTTTTCAGTGCTCTGGCATGGTAAATAGATATGGTACGTTGGCTACAACATATCATTGTGATGATCTATGGCACATAATAAAGGCGTATGAATTGCTGCAGTTATAATATTTTGCATGTTCGTCTTCTAAATGCTCTTTCAGCTTTGGTTTTTGCAGTGAAATAAGTAGCAAAAAACAAAGACAAGAACAAGTAGGAACTAGGGTTTTCTGTGTTTCACTCATGTTTTCTGGCTTCAGCAATTTAATACCAAATAGCTCAGGTCTACACAATAGTCCTTTCAGTTAAGTACAGTAGTACCTATAATAACTATATTATGCAGAGCCAAAAGGCATTTTGCATTTATATTCAGTACCTTAGTATCACAGACAATATGGAAAAATAATTTAATTCTTGATTTAATTCCACAAGATGTCATACAGAGAGCAATCCTATCAAAACTGAATGGAAAACATGCACTGTTCATGTGTGCTTGCAGTGGCTTATGAAGAAAGGTCAAAATAATTTTCTTTTATGCAAAATGGAAGGTTGAAAATTTTTTGCATTATCAGGTCATGATTGGATCATGAAGTTTTGTGTAAAAAGGGGAACCTGCCATATTTTACGGGGTTGTCTACTCTTAGTGTGAACTCGTGAGTGTATGGCCGCGCTCTTTGTAGTACTGCTGTATCAGTCATGGCTGAGGACCTAAGTGAAGGGGCAGATGAGTCGAAATATCACATTCAGGTCCTTCTCCTGCGCCACTTTGCTGTGATGAGCAGCTGTGTCACATGTAGTGGCCCTCTAAAAAGAGCGGCCGTGCGTGCGCTCGTGTGTTCCAGTAAGAGTGAACCACCCTGTAATTTTGTCTGCTAGAGTGCTGGCGCTTGCATCCAACTGAAAACATTCATCCAGGTTGTCTGGCTAGCCTCCTTCTTCCTTGAGCTCAGATTTCTGGAAAAAATACTTGATTATGTCTGCTTTATTTCAATCGAAATTCATAAGAATGTATTACAAACACCAAATTTTGTGATCATATATGACAAAATTCAAAGAGTGATTGATCATTGGTATTGTTTAGTTTGGGGCAGTAAAATGCCGTGTACCTAGTGCAAAGTAAAATTAAATATGACCAGTTTAACAAAACAAATTATTCTTTGTTATAGGAAAATTCTTTGACCCAAATGCTGGAGTGGCATGGCATGATGAAGACATCGACAGGTGTGCATTCAAAAGTACCCATATTCAGGATGGCACGAGAACTGGTAGACAGCACTTCAACAGTTGGTGAGTACTTTAGTGCTGTGTTCCTACTGTTGCTAATGTGGCCAGCTTTTGTTTTTCATCTAATACGTGCGCGTATCTCTGAAAATATCAGCAGAAATTGACGAGCATTTAGGTATTCTTTCATGAGTTAGCACTGTGAGAATTAGAAAAGAATGGTGTCTGTCTGACATGTACACTTAACTGCCGAATGCAGTAAGCATGGCTTGGTAGTTGAGTGCCTCTGATGTATGAGAAAGTAGCCAGGTTAGTGCACATGTGGAGCAGCCCAGTGTAGCACTTTCAGGCTTCAGGAAGTTTAGAATGAAGGGAGTAATTACTTTAAGAATAGAAAATGGCACAAATCACCGCAACAAGAAGAAATAGCTAACACAACATGCTGACCCAGGTGACACTGTGTACAGGAAATTTATGGCATTGCCCATCGTGTTGCGTGAGAAGAAGGTCGCTCAGGATGACTATCAAACATGAGCTGATGCAGACGCCTTCATTCTGCGCATAGTACTCACTGCAGAACTGAACAAACAAGAAATCAAATTCACAGATGAGAATGGTCAGACCCCTGCGCTTTCCTTGGCAAGCAATCTGGAAGTGCAGTCCTGCGAAATCTTTTATGCTTTCGCTCGCAACGTACCGTATTTACTCGCATATAGGTCGACTTTTTTTTTTTTCAGAAATGTTGCCCATAATTAGTTATCGACCTATATTCGTGACCAAAGAGAGCAAAAGTAGCGAGCTAATGGAGTTCTGTTGGCACACCCGCCGTTTCAAGTAGCGCCGGCTACACTGGTAGTATACTTTGTATGGTCGCAGTAAATACACATAAAAAATAAAGGAAAAATTAGTGTTCGCAATTCTAATAAAAATGTTCGGAACTACCGTATGAACGCGTGAAAGTGCCTGCGCCCGTGTATGGGCCGCTCCCCGTTTTCCTGAAGGAAATGTTTAAAAAAATAAATCCTTGTAAGCGCCGCACCCGAACTTTCCATGCCCCAGACAGGAATACCCTTCTAAATGCACGCGCCGTGTCTTCTGCGATCAACTCCGGCTGCGAGCAACTGTGCACTTGATTCCAGAGCGCTTGTTCACGGAGGCCACGTAGGCGTGCCGGAGGTTCCAGTGCCGTCCATGGATGGCGCCTGAAGTCGCAGTCTTCATCATCGTCATTCGGGTGCACACAATGAATTGCTGTGTGCACCTGCATTGCTCTTTCGCTCATTTCTGTGGTCTTATCGTGGTAGCCAGCTTAGGAAGCAGTATATTTTGGCGTTTAAATAGATACCAAAGCCAGTGTATTATAGTAGAGGGGTTGTGATCAAAACAAAAAGCTCCGGCATGCATGTCGAAGCCGTAGTCGCGCATAACACATATATTAAAAATGGAAAGTTTGCGTCAGTTAAAATCTAGCAAAAGTGCTAGTTCAATGGGTCAACTTCTATGGGTCGACTTATATTCGAATAATATTTTTTATTTCTCGACGAGCCCAATGTATACGGGTCGACCTATATTCGTGGTCGACCTATATGCGAGTAAATATGGTACATTTTCACAGTATGTGGCGAGGAACAGTACATATCTTTTATTTCAAGTTAAAGTGCACTCACAAGTCCCAGTAACGGCTCACTGAGGTATTCTGATACATCTATTGGGCGTCTCGTGAGGAATGAATTCTGAGGCACATTTGAACAGCATGAAGAAACAAGGACTAAGCAAGAAACATGCACACAAACAGCGCTTCATTTGTGTGCATGTTTCTTGCTTAGTCCTCATTTCTTTGCGCTGTTGAAATGTGCTAAAAGTTCACCAACTTTCCCAGTTTTTGGTTCTGCTGGAATTCTCAGGCTTCAGAACAGATACTGCCTTTTGCAGAAACTGTCCCAAAGTTTGTTCCCTCATGGACCTCTTCGAAATAATGACCCAGAAAAGTGAGCCTTCCTTATGTGTCTTTGCTGTGAAGAAAGGCCTACGACATGGAACTTTCTGCTTCTCCATGAGTGCTGAAATGTTTGTGAGGGCGATCTTTTGTAAATATGGAATGGTTGTGCAAAAGCCAAAAAAGAGTCTGTGTGACTGTACAAAGCAGCAGGAATAACAAACTTTTCACAGCTGATGAAGAAGCAGAAAGACCCATGTCTAGGCCTTTTTTCACGCCAGACATATGAGGACACCTCTTATTTTTGGTTATCATTTCGAAAAGGTCCACATAGCAGCGGCTTTGGGTAAACTTTCTGCAAAGAACCCGTTCTGAAAGCTTGAGAATCCAATCCTTGAGGCACACCGCAGACATATCGAAATACCTCAGTGAGCCGTGACTGGTACCTGTCACTTGACATCAGGGATCTGTACATTTTTTTGCACACGCTGAGACTATGGAAGCATTGTGCGAAAGCATATGATTTGGGAGAAGTGCGCTTCCAGATTTCTAGTGGACAAGTGTTCACCCGTTTTAAGATGTTCCTAACTCACTGAGATGTGCAGTGGGTACTATGGACAGAAAGAAGGCATCTGCATCAAATTGTATTTGGCACCCATCCTCGCCTACCTTTTTTTTGTGTGAAATGACAGATAACTATTTATTTATTTATTTATTTATTTATTTATCATACCCCTCAGGGCCAGAGGCATTACGAGGGGGAGTGGCAAAACACAGGAATAAGATTAGAAAATACAGCAAAGAGACAAATTTAAATAACACCTGAGTATACAATGCTAGCTATAGCTTCGCGGAACATCTCATAATTATTGATGTCGGCAATATCTATGGGATGGTGATTCCAGTCACGAGAGGTACGCAGCAAAAATGACTGGGAAAAATATTTGGTGTTAGAAGAAACTAAACCGACTTAATGATTATGGTCAGCATGGTGGGATACATAAAATGGCTGTGGGATAAGGTGATCGCGCAGTGCAGGATGATGGTACACCTTGTGAAATAATGCGATACGAGACATTTTTCGACGAAGTGACAGCGATGGAAGAGAAAGGCCAAAAATTTCATAGTAGTTATGCCTGCAGTGCGATTGTAATTAGTGAGGATGAAACGCGCAGAGTTATTCTGAACCATCTTAAGAGCAGTAATATGGCTGTCGGAAGGAGGGTCCCAGACTGATGATGCATACTCCAGTTTGGAACAAATTAGTGTTTTATATAGCGAAAGTTTCACAGCAGAAGGAACGTTGAAGAAATGGCGACGTAAGTAACCTAGCATGCGATTAGTATTGATTATGTGCTTGATATGAGAAAGACCAGCTTAGGTTAGAAGTGATATGAACGCCAAGGTATTTATATGATGTTACAGACTCTAAAGACATGTTATCAATATAATACAAAAGCAAGACAGTAGATTTTCTTGAAACACGCATGACTTTGCATTTCTTAATGTTTAGTTGCATTGACCATTTATTGCACCAGTTAGCTACAGTGGTAAAGTCAGTATGAAGTAGGCAGCTGTCGTTAGTATCAGTTATTTCTCAGAAAATAACGCAATCATCCGCAAAAAGGAGGATATGAGAGTTAACAACAGATGGAAGATTGTTGATGTAGATTAAGAATAAAAGAGGCTCAAGGACTGAGCCTTGGGGAACACCAGAATGCACTCCTGTAAAACCGGAATTAAAACCATTGGCGGTTACAAACTATGAGTGATTAAGAAGAAAACGCTGAATCCATTTCCGTAGATTAGGGTCAATATTAAGGTTATTTAGTTTTAATAATAGGAGTCTCTGACATACCTTGTCGAAAGCTTTACGAAAATCTAAATATACAGTCAGCTATTGATTATTGGTCAAGGATACGGTGTAATGCATGTGTAAAACATATTAGTTGTCTCGCATGAATAATATTTCCAAAAACCATGTTGTGCTGATGAGAAGAAGGCGTTTGATTCCAGAAAATTAACAAGATTTGTAAAAATTACATGTTCGAATATTTTGCAGCAGTACTATTTAGGGAGATGGGACGATAGTTGAGGGGAGATGTTTTGCTGCCCAGCTTGTACACTGGAATCACCTTCCCAATTTTCTACTCTTTCGGTAGGATAGATTGGTCATAAGATTGTTGGAAAATTTTTGTTAGCATAATAGAAACAAGCTGAAGTGTTTTTCAAAAACTTAGCATAATAAAATCACAACCTAGAGCAGAATGAAGATTGAGATTATTGATAAGTTTAATGACACCAAAAGTATCAAATAAAATTGGCGACATATTTTCATAGTGGTGATTATATGTTGTAGGTATGTGTGCATCAGATGTAACAAAAGTTCTCAGCAAATGAATGGTAAAGAATTGTAGCAACAAGATCTGAAGGAATGGGATCACCAGAGGAGTCCATTAGGACGATATTTTCATCAATCGTGGGATTAATAACGTGCCAGAATTTTCTGATATTTGTTGTGAGCATAGACGGAAGGATCTGTGAATGAAAGTGTTTCTTTGCGTCTTTGACTGCCTGCACATATGCTGCGGATGCAGCCGAGTACGAAGCCCAACGTTCTCTGATTGGGGAAAACTTAGTGATGCGATAAAGTCGCTTCTCTTTATTAGATAAGTGCTTGATATGATTGCTATACCAAGGAGCATTAGGGTGGTTGACGATGGTGCGTTGAGGAATGAACCGTTCAGTGAGCTGTTTACTTTGGCGGAAAACATTTTCCATTTGGTTTCAACAGTATGATTGT
Source organism: Amblyomma mixtum (assembly GCF_055824585.1). Lineage (NCBI taxonomy): Eukaryota > Metazoa > Arthropoda > Arachnida > Ixodida > Ixodidae > Amblyomma > Amblyomma mixtum. The sequence goes on from NC_143014.1 coordinate 31,422,367, forward strand.
CAAAGCCATCAAGATAAATGTCAATAAAAGATGCTAGTTCAATGTTTATTGCCTGAAAAATGGCTCGCTTATAATTGCGTATCACTGTTACCTTTTTGTTAGATATTGGACAGGTTAACTTAATGGAAAAGTTGAGAAGAGCATGATCGCTAAGACCACGCAGATAAGTTAAAGGTGAAACTATTTCAAGTCAGCTAGTGAGGATTAAAGGGTCAGTCTACTCACCGATATGAGTGTATAAATAATGGCATATTCTGGTAGTTGGCACCCTATAACATCAATAACGAGGGGTCTGCGCCCGGTTTAGGCAGGAATTTATATTTTATTTCGGCGTTAAAAGTCGCGTAAAAAAGCATGGTGGCGACCCCAAACGTTCATTTTGTTCAAGAAAGTGGTAGTCTTTTTTTGTAGAAGCATAAGTGAATATACTACGTACCATTTGTATGCCCCAATGTCAGAGAAACGCACGTTTTGTTCTAGTAAACTGTAGAAGGCGTACCGCTCGCTTTTTCTGTAAATCACATGAATATTTATAGTTATACGTACGCAAAACGCAGGCACATTCCCACATTTAGTTCAGCGTATGCTAGCAGAGACGCAAAAATAAACTCAGCCTATAGTGGCGCCATCTGGTCGTCAGGACAGGAACCATTGCTGTAAACAAACCGACTCTCCACTTAAGCCTAGGAGCGGCAGAATCGTCACTCTAATTATTAAAATAAAGCAAATTCATCTCTTATATGTTTTCTTCTAGGCGAGATGAGACGAAGCGAAAGACAGGCGCCCCATTTATGGCCAGTGAACGCACTGAAAAAGGCAGCAACAACGCGAATTCAGTCCGAAGCGAGAGGTCCGGCTTCGACGGGCGCCGCCATGTTTGTCGCCGCGCGGCGGAAATCCAGATGGTTGCCAGATGAGACTACCATCTCATACAGATGTGTTCCCACATTAATTAATTCTATTTTAAAATGTTCTACCGCACTCCTTGGCGCCACAGCTGGCTAAACGGTAATTTGAGTAAAAAGCTATCGGTTGCCGCAAAGAAAATATGGTCGATAAAATTCAGTAGACTGACCCTTTAAGTCTAATGTATTGGCAACATTAGCTGTTAGTCTTGTTGCTTGCGTGTACATTTGCTGTAATGAAAATACTGAGCATACATCCAAAAATTCATTGGCTAGAGACGAGTAGGGTGACAAAATGGGAATGTCGGAGCTCCATGTGATGTTGGGAAAATTAAAATCACCGAGTAGAAATATCGTGAAGCTCATTGCAGAAGGTGGGGGGGAAGATGGTGGGCGATAGCAAACTCCTGTTATGGCTTTCTGGTGATTAATTGTTATTGCTGCCCATACCATTTCTAAGTCAGTCTGAACATGTACACATGATTAAGTGATATCACTTGAATTCACCAACAGCACGCCTCCACCTCTCTGTTTTCCATGATCACAATGAAAGAATACAAAATAATGAGTGTTGAGAGAAAGATATCAGAATCACGGACATGCGCAGTTAGCCAGGTTTCTGTTAAAGCAATAATTTTTGCAGAACACGTGTCGATAGCAGATGATAACGAGTTATATTTGTTAACACTTCTGATGTTAGTGAAAAGAGCCGATACAAAGGCTGTAGGTACCCAACCACTACCCCTCACGTGTGCCTAGGATGTGCTGGGTTCGCAGTCAGCTGCGGTAGAACCAGAGCCTGCCCTGCATGTCGGAATGTTGACGGTAGTGTCCGTGGCCGAGTCATACATGTAGCAGTTATCACTGATATGCAACTTGTTGTAGCGCAGTTTGTGTTTTGGGGCACCAGGTTGGCTTTTAGCAAATTCAAGAAGTTTTTTACGAGCGACTCTTGTTGCAGCTGAGAAGTCTTCAGTAAGAGTGATTTTCGAGTCCTTCAAACTATTACGTGTAGCGAGAATGGCATCTTTAGTTTTCCAATTTAAAAATTTACCAATGACGGGGCGACATTTATTCGGCCTGAAAACTCCCAAGCGATGCACGTGTTCGAGTGCATTAGGAAGAAGGGGATCAACTAGCCAATTGTTAAGAGCAGAAGTTAGTTTTCTTCTGTCTCTTGCTATGTCTCGTCAGAATCTGGAATGCCGTAGAATGCTAAGTTGTTACGTCGTGACCTATCATCCTGTTCGTCTGTTCGTGTTTGCAAAGTGCTGACTATCTCGGAAAGTTCTTCAATTTGAGTTTGTATGCTGGAAACTTCATGGCTGACTACTTCTAGATGATTCTGTATAGCCGCGATTCTGGTTTTGATGTTCTTTTGACCGTTTTAATAGCTTTAACATCAGCTGCAAGTTCTGTCTGGGTATGAGAACTTTGCACAGACCGCGTATGAACATCTTTAAGCAATTGAAAAATAACTTTCATTTGATCCACGGGATCAGAGGGCAAAGATTCGATGTCAAGAGGCGAATGAGAGCGCAGGGTACGGGGCCCGGGGTTGCTCTCAGTGTCACCGGCGCGTAACAGTAGATCCATAGAAAAGGATTCTCAGAAAAAGAAGCCATGCCTGCATTGTAAAGGGAAAACGTTTGAGCGTCTGGTTGAAAAAGCTGTTCCCGTGTCTGTGTGCATAAGGGCATTCATGCACAGAGTGTCATCTAGGCAAGCACACTGTGTCTGCTTCATCCTGGTCTTGTGGTTTTTTTACTGTTTCCTATAATGACAGTGAATTTTTGGCAATTAATCGTAATGGTTTGGTTCTAAGTAAATGGTGTTTGGAAGCTTCTACGAAAGCCAGTTGTTCAGTAGCGGATGGTTTAAGTGTATTTGTGAAATTTATGTGTAACTAGCATTGTGTTACTATAAATGAGGTTTTTTATGCTTTTCAGATAACCTGACAGCAATTGCAGAGGTACAATGTATGCAGCTTTCCATGAAAATAAAACTGATATACCTATACTAACCCAAATACTCTTCTTTCATTCTCAGTGACATGCTTATACGTATGCAATACACAACATGCATAAAGGACTTCTATATAATGCTTCATTTCTTCGGCACCTGGACTGCTACTGTGCATGCTTGATGTCTCAAGATACCAAAAAGATTTTTGCACCAAGACACACACAAGGAAGAGGACATCACGGGAGTCAAGATACATTGGTCAATCACACAAATTCTGAATCTGGATGCGGATGTCAGCTTATAATCAACATAACACTCCACGTCATCATTTTGGTACCACCATGCATCAGCAGTGTCAGTATGATTGAATTGGACTTGCCATTATGGTTGGCTGAGACCATGCACCGCTCCTGTAATGTTTTGTACAAGCCAATGGTGGCAAGCTGCATCACTTGAATACACTGAAAAGGGTCCAAGACAGGCTAAACGGCTGGTTACGGTTACGGCTGTTGCCTTCAGTACTAAACTGCACGTAATTTCCGTGATTAAGAATATGGAGTCCTTCTTAAAGGGGTTGTGAAAAGAAAATGAAGCTGCCCGATTTTAATTTTTACTGCTTCCATAAACATTAGACATGCTAATTCCGAAATATTTCCACTCAATATTGAGTCTGCATTTAATAAAGCCCGTTCGAAATCGCTGCCTTTTTGAGCTCATGAAACGACCATGCGCCGCCGTCGGCTGGCACACGCACTACTCGACTACGTCATTTTAAGATCTTCAGAAACGTAGATATCTTCAACTTTCGTTTGCCCTAAAATAATAGCTTTATGAGAAATTCAGAAAGTGAAACAAGGTTTTCCAATTATTTGCACGCGTAATTGCACTATGTTAAACTGCAGCGCGTGGTCATACATCAATCACTGACCTGGGACCAGTTTCGGTTTCGGTTCTGCTTCTCCATCCTCCTTGGCTTCAGTATCAGCGGCTCGACATAGCCTTGCTTATGTGAACCTATCTAGGTGGTGTTCCTTGACAGCGGTGGTTTGAGTCAGAGAATCGAGCTGAGCAAGGCCAGCCCATCTCGACGACTCTCTCTTTACATGAACTCGATACGAACGAGTCAGCTATCGCGGCGCGCATCGGCTCCGCGCTTCTGTTCTTTGCTGCAGAAAAATATATTCCAGAAGCGTGAAGAGGGTTAGGCATAATTTGCAGATGGGGCTGCGAGTCAACCCACCCCTTGTGATAGAGATGAAGACTCGAGTCCACGACCGGGTTCGGAGGTTCACGGTCGGGGCTCCCGCAGGCAGAGGTGTCGCGGTCTCTCGGCATGACTGCTACTTGCCGGGCGCGCGACGTGCCGTTGCGAGCGGCGTAACAACGACTGACAGCAGCTCGCCGCCTGCGCCCAACCGATGTCAATGACAGGCCGCACGCGGCGCGTTGCACTGACAAGGGGCAGAATGCGAGCGCGCAGAGCGCCAGCGTCATAATGACAAAGGGGACGCGTTTCTCGGGGCCGGCCTGTCAGCCTGGATGCCGGCCGCCGGCGTCAGAAAAACACGCTAGTATTATTTGTTCACGCTCATAACAAGCACTGGAATAGATGAATGCCAAAAATGAATCATTTTTGAGGATCGTTGGCTGATGCCGAGTTGCAGTATTCAATTCGGCGATACAAGCAAATTTCATCCAATGACCGCTTTATTTACTGCCTGGTCGCCGCTCGCATAGCTGGCATTTGCTAGCTCCGCTGGCGTCGCGGAAATCGAGCATATCTTAATTTTATTATGGGACAGGTTCACAGTTAAAGGGGTGACGAGAGTAGTACCTTTTACAGCGCTGACCAGTTCCGAAGCTCCCTCAGCTGCGGTATCGATAGTATCGATGCAAAACCAGGTAGGCTTAGCGACGACCAGGGCCGCCGGCAAGCCTCGATCGCAGCTTCATCGCCCGGCGCGTCAGCGTCGTTGCCGAAAGCTCGGCATGCGCTCGAATATAACAGGCAGCCTTTCTGATAGCATGACGCTGTTTTGTCTTTTCTGGTGCGAATGTGAAATACAGCGAGGCTGCAGGCCGGCCGGCAAACCTGGATCCCGTCCGCTGGCGTCATAAAAATGAGCTAAATATTTTTCTTCATGTAAATAATAAACTTTGGGAGCAAGAAGCGTGGAAAATAGATCATTTTTGAGGATCGTTGTACAATGCCGAGTTGCTGGTAGAAGCAGCAACTGTAATACGAGCAAATTTCTTGCCACAACCGCCGCTCAGCTGCCGCTGCCCGCGGCCGTTGCGGTCCGGCTTGCGCGCCTGGCGTCCGCTATGTAGCTCCTCTGCCGAGCGCACCGCAACAATGACCATATGTTTTGTTGTGAGACGATGCTGTTGACAGTAAAGCGATGCCAAAAGCAGGCATTTTATCATAACCCAGGCTACTTCCGAAGCGCTGTCCACCGCGGCTTCGGTGCGAAACAGGCCTAGCGACGACCAGGGCAGCCAGAGAGCAGTGCAGTTCGTCGCCCGGCGCGCCCGCGTCTAGCGCCGTTGCCGAAAGCGCGCTACGTGGGCAGGCATGCTTTGTGGCCGCCCGAGTACAGCCGGCAGTCTTTCTGATAACATCGCTATTTTGTCTTTTCTGGTGCGAACTTCAGTAGCCAAGCAGCGCGCAGGCTCTGGTGTGCGGTGGCAAAGTGTTACACCGGATGTGGGCCGGGCATGAGTCAAGTGGCGCAAAGATGCTTGCCGCTCCGTGTCCCTGTTTGCTGTAGGCGACAGTTCGCAAGCGGCGACTGGTGCGGCGCGCCGTCCAAGTTTTCGCACATCTGTCAGCTTGAGAGCTAGCAGACTCCATTCTGAGCAGACGACGGTGCCACATTCGAGTCAATATGCGTGCTGTAACCTCGGTCAACTATGGCTAAACAGGCCTCGCTAAGCCGCCATGTTGTGTTGACGACAGAAGCCTCTGATTGGCTTCTTAAAATGACGTTTTCTGTGAGTTGAGGGGGACGCGCGCTGGGAAACCGAAATTTAGTTTTTTTCGCTATTCAATCAACCCAGACGATGAAACGAACCAAAGTATACTATAGAATGAAGGGTCAGAATTCCAAATACACACGTCGTTCAAAATTTTCGGAAAACGTTTCACGACCCCTTTAAGGGCTTGTCCTGTTTCTCAAATTATCTGTTTTATGAATTACGGAAAGTGGTTGGTAACGCATTGTCTCCAGGTTTTAACGTAAACTTGAGCAAATCTGAGTTGGGGGGAACGAGCCACTTTCAGGATTGATTTAGCGAGCATTTTTGTATGCAACGGCGAGGTGCGACGCTTCATGCAAGCAATTCAACTTCTGGATATAATGAACGCTAGCTCAACCCATATGTTTGCCTGAAATAGAGCTCTTGCATTTGCATGGCGATTGTTTTAAGTGATTCGTATGAAATGGTGTCAGTAACGAACAGCTGAAGCCACTACGACCACCCCAGTTCTGGCCTGCGACTTCCTGAATGCAGAAAACCTACAATGTGCGCACCGCCGTTTCAGACCTCCTATACGTATTGTCAGTGATGTCCGTAGTGTTAAAGCATTTATGAATTGTACTCTGAAAACTGCTTGAAATTAAACTTTGCAGTACCTGAAGACCCAGTGCTGGTAATTGTGAGCAGGTCGCCTTGGCATCAGCATTTCGCGTTTGTTACTCGCTCCTTAGGGAGGCTATATCCTCCTGCCCCCTTTCCTTTGGCCCTAGAAGCATGCTGGAGTGCACTGTGCTCCGTTAGGTGCGAGGCACGTGGGCGCCCACAGGGTGTCTCGTCGCCGCAGGTGAGCTGGCCGAGGCCCGGCCATTGGCAGCAGCAGAGGCGGCCGGCTCCTGAGCGCTGCCGGCTACGGCGGCGTCTGGCCGCATGGACGACGAGGAGGCACCCCAGGAGTCCTCCCTGGGCGCCGAGCGCGCGCTGGGCGGCTTCTGCAGCCGCTTCTGTCGGGGCCTCTACCTGCTCTTCATGCTGGCCCTGTTCGGTGCCGCCGTGGCCGTGCTCGTGCTCTGGGCGCCGCCCACGCCCACGCAGGTCAGGAGCCGCCGCGCATTCCAGAGAGACGCGTAGAGCCAAACGCCCACCTTCGTTCAGGATTTGTTTGCATGCCACTGCCGCGACCTAGCCTGAATTTTTCTCGTGACGAGCAGTTCTAACACAGACGGCCACCAGACGCAGCTTCAAAGAGCCAGCCGCGCCTTTTACCGGGCCAAATATCACGGGGTGCAGCGACATTATCCTCATTACTTACGGGATCAATACCCTGGACATGTGGTCTCACATGATGCCAACTGCGGAATGAAGACTTCTTCTGGACATGTTGCTGTTGAGAGAAAAAGCGACTTTGACGCACGCTGTGGTAGAGAAAAAGAGAAAAGCACTATTTCGCCACCCATGCCTCAAGCTAAAACAGAAGCTTGGATGAGTTAGTAATCCATTTAGTACAAACAGCGCGAGTTGAGGCCGGGACGAAGGAAGAGACAGCACTCGTTCTTGCATGTTTTCCTTCGTCCCAGTCTCCATGTCTCAAGTCGGTGAGTTGAAGCTGTAGCTCCAAATTAATTTCGGTCACATGTGATTTTTAAACTTGCATCGAAATTTCAGTGCACGAGCGTTTCGGCACTTTGAAAGGCCCTTGGTGGTTGAACAGACAGCATATTATGCGACGCCTAGGATAAGCAGAAACAAGGGGGAGGGGTTTTTAAGCGTTCAGTTCAAGTTGCGAAGCAAATGTGATTGAAGTATGTGGCCGAACAAACTCGTTGGCTTCTATCGTGCTGACCCGTATATCGCAAGGCCATCCAGAATGCGTCGATCGGCTCTGAACGTGTTAGCTGACTCGGACGAGCAGAGCCTGTGATCGCCCTTGTGGTGCATGGACGAGGAAACAGGCCCTTACACCGCAGGTCTTCCTGGGCGCCGTGCTGTTCGCCCTGGGCGGCTGCTGCGGCCTGGTCTTCGTCAGCTGGGACAGCGTGGTGCGCTCTACGCGCCTCGGCTGCTGCTGCATCTACGCCACGTCGGTGGTCTTCTGCGCCGCCCTGCTCGGCGCCGGCTCCCTGCTGGCCGAGCGCACGCCGCGCTACGTGCGCGAGGACGGCCTCGTGCTGCTGGGCCTAGGTCTGCTGGGCCTGCTCTTCGTGGCGCTCTACGCGTTGGCCGGCCAGCGCGCGGCTGAGCGCTCGCGCCAGGACCGTGGCTCCTTCTTGGGGCAGCTGACGTCGCGGTCGCGACTCAGCTCCAGTTCGGCGGCCGTCGAGCTATGCAAGGCGCTGTTCACGGAAAACCGCGCCTTCGCGCCGCAGCGTCTGCATGAGGACGAGGCCGGCTCCAATAAGGTGGTCATGCTGTGCGTCCTCCGCTCGGAGGCTGGCGGGGCCAAGACTGTCACCTTCGTGGAACCCGGGGGCTCGGCAGCTGAGCGTGACTCGGCACTGGACGCCGAGTCGTTGCCGGACGCCTCGGCTGAAGTACGCGAATCGTCCGATCCGCCGGCTGTCTAAGCCGTCATTCACACTGGCTGTTGCGGACTCAAGTTCGCGGTGGAGGCCCGCACGAGCGATGACTTAACGGAGAGCAGTGGTTCTTGTCGACGTGTGCCTTGCTTCAACAAAACAGCGACTTCGGTAGAGGCTGCAGCAGCCCCTACAGCAGGTCCAACTTTTCCATCTGCAGCTTAAGCGCACCCAGTTAAGCAAACCCCAAGTGTTCGCACCGCGGTAAGGGAGCCGAGCAGCGCTTGATTGCCGCTGTTCATTTCCGAGGGCGCGTCCCGTCGCGGCCTCTCTGCCGCGCCCGCAAACGTCAGTGTGAAGGCCAGTACAAAAAGCCATTGCCTAGCACAGACGGTGGCTTGCTCGACTGTTGACGGTCCGGTTACACCGGCGAAGCTCATCCTATAAGTGCACGTTTACTGATCGCACACAGCATAGTCAGCGAATTCGTAAGAGCAAGGCTGAGCCACGAGGAAAATGGAACTTAGCTTTCTCGAGCCATGTCCCGTCCAACCGCGCATCCAGTGTAATGTTACTGAGTGCCTGCCACTGCTAAGCTCAGGTCACCGATGAGTGGCGTTTGTGCAACTGGTCCTGGATGGTTCCGATGGCCGAGTCGATGGCTTGAATCCAGCTGGGTTCAAATGTCAGTGCGGAGAGCTAGTTCAGTTGGAGCATTCGCTCTTGGAGCAGAATCCTTGATGCGATTCGACCATTGCAGTTTGCCATGAAAAGCTCGCGTCCAAAGGTGAGACTGTAGTACAAAGGCAGCTTCTACATCTTCCGGTAAGCTCGCGTCCGTCACTCTATGCCACAAGCCAGTGGCCGTTTGAGGAGAATCTGATGTTTCTCACACGACGCGCTTCCCTCGGCTCAGTGACTAGCGGCGAAAGCTTCTGAACACGATCAAACGGCGACAGTTGTGTAATGGTACGAACACGGGAACGATACCCGTATAGCCTGGGAGGCCCAAGCCCGACTTTCACGCAAGTCTTGGTGCTTTACCACAGTATGCCCGCTTTTTGTAGATCTATACCGACACTGTCTTTGTTGTTTTCTTCTTGCTAGATTCGAGCTCGACAACGTTCGAGACAGAACGATCCCCCAAAGCAACCTCACTGTGACCACTGCGTCTTGGCACCATCGATCTCCGGCTCAGACTTGCACCGTACAATCCGGGGAAATCAGCGGCTGAGGTGGTGAAGCGTGCGAACTTCTTTTCGTCCTTTGCTTCAAGGTCATGCGCCTCGCGCAGGCCCCTATATACTCTGCAGACGCTTCCGAACAAGTCACATTTGCTCAAAGTAACTGCCATATCGCTTCCGACTTTGACGCATGTAGTACGTACCTCTCCACACCTCCACCCGCTCCACGCCGAACATTTCGCCACCCAAAAAGTGGCAACGTAGATTGCCATGATAGGAAATAGTGTAGATGGGTTCCCCGTTCGTTCGCGTTTATTCAGATGCGTTTCAGGTAGCAACAGTTGCATCTAAGCCAGTAAGTATTTGTAGGACGCAGAAAAATCAACGAACCAATGTTGGCCTGAATCTAATCGTAGCAGTGCGGTGTGTAAAGTACAGCTGCGCGCTGAACGCTGCCATTTTGAGCGGCAGCTTTCTTACTGCTGAATTGGGCGACGGCGCAGCAGCAAGCTAAGCGACAAGAGCGCCTGCGCGCTTGAGGCCGATTTGCAAAAAACTCAGCATGCACTGGTGTGACAGCAGCTCAGAGATTTCAAAGGCAAGCCGCAGTATGGTGCACACCTGTCGGGCGCTGATGATAGATGAAGCTGGCCATTCTAATCGTTCTTTCCATTTTCACGAATTCCGTGAGACCCATTGTTTCACTCCATCCTGCGATTCGGCATGCACTGACAATAGGCGTTCCTGTTCGTAGAATTCGGGATGTTGGCGGATTATCCTTTCAGAGCGTCGACGCTCTGCCACGCACAACAGGGAGCGACGCAGTCAAGTTTTGCGCCAAGGCGCTGAGATTTGTTGCCTGTCCTTGTCGGCGTGGTACGCAAGTTCGCCTGCAGGCTAAAAGTTTTTGTGTGGATCTTTGTCTTAATTGCAGCGCTGCGCTGAACAGCCTTCTACACTTATTACCTTAAACATATGCTCGGGAAAAATATTCTTGCACAAGTATTTCGACTCAGAAAGCGACATCTTTGCAAGGCAACCTATATGTCTCTGATATGAATTCCTCATTTCAAAGTGATTGCACCTGTAGATAAGCCATTTTTAAGGAAAAACGAAATTTCGACCGTTACGTGATAATTGTGAGAACGTAGTCCTCGACTCCCTATGGGATGACGTTTAACAAAAGGAGAGGTCGCAACCGCCCGACCTTTACGTCTGCCACTTAGTAAGATATGGCTGAGGAACATGGCGGGAGCTGCGTCATAGTACGCAGGCTCCTTGTTTAACTAACCTAATTTTTTTGCGAAATCAATTTCTTTGCTACTTGACAGTCTTAAAGTAAGCGAATCGTTAAGTTTATGCGGGCAGTTTATGTTCAAACTCAGAAATCGAACAGCTATTCAATACTGGTTATAGGCGCGGATGTAAGTCGAGAAAGTGAGAATTTTTCTCCTTTTAGGGCCTTGTTTGTTTTTGTTTTTTTACGCTTGCGGATGCGAATATGTCTACGTCAGAAACACGTAATGATCAACAGCAAGCCTGCCATTACATTTGTGCGTGCAATAGAATTGCGCATATAAGGCTAACATGCTTCTCTAGATATCTGCTTACCGTAATGTAGCAGTGAGGAAGGATTTGTTAATGTAGATTAACTATCATCCCTCATATTTACATCTTTCATGAGTACATTACGTATATGTCAGGCAGCAATCAACTGTCCCTATACAAATAGTAACTGGTAAAAAAAACGGAGCAAAAGTTGTTTTGGCTGCTGTAAACAGCCCAAAATTAAGGTCGGTGAACTTAGGGCTATTGTGGAACTTTCGGCTCGTACAGGATTTGTCCATCCAAAGTATGCCTTTTTTTTTCACAAAAAAGTTGAAAGCGGTAACTTCTCTTGCGAAATGGGTCGTGGCTGCGATTTGAAAACGCTTTAAGCTTAGGTTTTCGCATGCTTCGGACGTTTTGCTGCTCATAAATGGCTGCGCGACCTGTTTTGCGCAACAGTTTTAACTGAAGCCGAGTGTCATTCTTCATATCGGTGTTGAAAGCGAATGCCAACTTTTGTCCCGCGGCTGCATATACTCGAAAGCAGCGCATATCGTACACTCGCGCCTTGAGTGCCAGGGAACGTAATAGCTCGTCCCACCGCGCATAGCTGCTGCCGGCAGGCAGGACGCTATTAGCATATCACTGAAAGCCATAGTCGTAGGAAGTGCGGCCAGTCGTGCAGGAAGTCGTAGGAAAAACGTTGCTCCCCGCTGGGTGGGGAAATGTCCTGGCGTGTGCGGTCCGCGAGACAGCCCTCTCCAATCAAAGTAGCCGACCGTTATTTGTCCCCTTTTTCTACGACGCCAGCCGCCGCGCTGACACGAGCACGCCCCACAAGAGCCCCCCGCCGGTGACATATCGTCGAGCGCAGCCCGCCCGGCCGCCCGCCGCGCCGCTCGCGGCGGGCGGACGGTGCTGACGTCGCTTGGTATTGCATCCACTTCTGCGGCGCGCAGTTACTACGTTTGTTGCGTCCCCTCGGTCTTCTTTCTCGACTGCTTTTATCGTTCAGCATCTACACGAACCACCGGCGTTAGCCACTTTTCAGGCAATAAAATTCGACTCATCATCACGGCGTCCGAGTCTACTTCCAGCGGTTGAAAGTGTGTCACACTGAACATGGCGGGAAAAAAGTGCAAGTCATTCGATAAAGGGGAAGTCGGTGTCACTTCAGGTGTGACGAAGAACAAAAAATAAGGGTACGCTAAGGAAGATGGTTTAATGAGACGTGGAGAAACACAAGAGCTCGGAATAGAGAGGCTAATGAGTCAGTTGTGGAAAAACTGCCGAACGACAATCCAAAGATGCTCAAAACTCGAGCGCTTCATGCGCGTCTCGCATGACTCATGATCATGATATTCGTTTAACAGCTACGCATTACCCAAGGAGCTTACGAACGTGAGTAAGCAGTATTTTTCTGCCCTTGTACCTACGTTGGGTCTCTTGCAAGAACTGATCCGCGTCATGATGTTGAGGCTGGCCTGCCACCGAAGGCTGGCGGCTTCGGGTCGGCCCAGGCGGCCTCAGGGTTCGCCACGCGGACGGCGCGAAACCGGCCCAGCGTCCCGCTAATAGCTAGCGCTATTAGTGGACACAGCACACTGCCGTCTCGGCACCCGCAGGGATGCCTGCTTCACAACGATGCGAATGTTGTGGGCCGTTGCTCACAGGAGACTGAAGTGACACACGGAGCGCATGCGTAAAAGGAAGTTTACCCGCGTCCGTTTTATCACATGAAGTGTCTTTTATGGGCAGGTACACCATTAGCAGACGCGCAGCTCAAGTTGTAGAGCGAAACCACTACTTCACGAGGTGAAACCGGCTCACCAAGTTTGTGTGAAGCTTGACCTTGAGGGTGTCCTTGGCCAAGCCATAAATAAATAAAAATAACTCGCAGTTTCGCATTGCTAAGCTCGAAATATTACGCGAAAGCACAGTTCTTCGCAAGTGAACACAACCGCCATGCACCTGAAAGCGCGTCTGAGGTGTCCACTGACTCAGGGAGCCAGTTATGCGCGTGTTCAACTTTTTCATCGTCCATGCCAATGTACGCCACAGGCCTGCGCTCCAGTGCCGCGTTTCTGCAGCAGTGATGTCAACGCCAACGCGTACTGCTCTAGTGCCTTGGTTCTGCAACAACGTTGCCCGCGCCAACGCATGCAACGCACATGTCTCTGTCGCTACTGCCACATAGCTCAAAGCGCGAATATTAGTTTTGTAGTAGTATCAGTTGATGAAGACGACGATGTGCAATGCACAGCGCGAGATTATGTTGCAGTTTGACAGGAGGCATTTTCGGCTGTGCCGACAGCCTATAGTGTTTTCACGCAGTGGCCAGTGAAGCTGATCTATTCCCCCAAAGCAGGTTCAAATCCCAGTCGCGAATATTTATTTGATTAATTTATTTCACTTCGCAGAAGCCCACAAACACGTAAGCATACAAACATCGCTAGATCTTGCTCGGGGTTTTGCGCTAATACAAGAAATATTTCCGCGACTGGGATTCGAACCCGCGGCGGTGCAAAGATCAGCTTCACTGGCCACTACAGGAGAGCACTATGCTATCGCCGCAGCTGATCACGCCTGGTGTGAAACTGCAACACATACTCGTACATTGCACATCGTCGTCTTCATCAACTAATACTACTATCGAACTAATATCGTCGCCATACGGGCCGACGACCCAGCAAGGCAAAACCACGAGCCAGCCAGGCTTAAAGCATGCTTTCGTACATCCATTCAGTTTGAATTAAGCTAAAACCCTACCTTTTTTTTTGCAATTATGCGCGTGGAATCCCAATCAACGGTATGGACAGTGTGTGGTCTGGCCAGTAAAAAGAAATAATAAAGGCCATACCACTGAGTGGGACTCCGCATCCGTAGCTTCAGAAGGTTTTCCTGGGGCTTAACGTCCCAAAGCGACTCAGGCTATGAGGGACCCCATAGTGAAGGGCTCCGAAAATTTCGACCACCTGGGGTTCTTTAACGTGCACTGACATCGCGCAGTACACGGGCCTCTAGAATTTCGCCTCCATCGAAATTCTACCGCCGCGGCCGGGATGAAACCCGCGTCTTTCGGGTCAGCAGCCGAGCACCGTAACCACTAAGCCACCGGGGCGGCCAGTTTCAAAAAGGGAAATTTTTATCTGTACGCCTTCTCGCTGAGTGCCTACATATACAAGCAAAGCCTCCTGCAATAAACTGTAAGCTAGGTAATGCGTCTGAGATACAAATACGCTCCGCGCGACACATTTGGCAAGCGCTTCTTTCCCCACGTCGAGCACAAATAGCACTCTCCAGACGGTTTCCGTTCAACTCTCAACTCGGAAGCGAATGCCACGTACAAGTCGCGATCAGAGCAAAGCTCTGGCGGCCACTGTCGGCTGGTTCGCGTTTGATAGAAGATGAATACAGTGTGCCGCACAGTACGTGGGCACGCTGCTCGGCAGCTATATTCGGAACTTTGCAGCAGCGCCCGACTCGCATTGCTTCGTGACATCAGCTCGTACCGCCTGATGCGTGTTGCAAGTCATGCTGCGTGCGATGGTACCTGTATATACCATCTCCTAGCATGCTCTGATCGAGAAACCCGCGCAGCAGTGCGCGAAATTCGTGCGGTGGATAGTGCCAGCTGGCCATATGGACAGAGTGCGAACGGCTGAGGTGCGAACCTCTTCGCAGTGCCAGGCTCGCTGAGCCACACACTTGGTCGAACAAGTGCTGCCGGACCTGAATCGGACACCGGCACATCACCAGCAATTCAGGAGAAGCGCTTCTAGTTCTCTTGGCTGCCACCACGGGGTGCACGCACTACGAACGCAGGAGACGCAAACAAATAAGACTAGCAAGGAAACAATATCAAGTTTTTTGTTTTCTTTTTTTAACAATGGGCAACTCAACTCAGAGTCGTCCTGCGAACAAACGCAAACAGGTTCTTTCTCTGCTGCGATCCATTGGCAGCCGAGATGCTAATTCTGCTGGTGTTTCTCGTTCTTTTGGTGTAATTCACTTCCTGAAATAATACCTGGGCAACAAGCAAGACCTTATCAGACGAGCTAAATATACTTTTCAAAGGGAGGAAGAACGCTTCTCATGTTCACGAGTGCGAGCTCACAAAGTATGAGGCGCATGAAAGAAAAGCGCGAATCCTCACTTTCGGTTCTTACATGGCTGCTCGAGGCTTCTTGAGGCTGTAGTTAGCTATTAAAAAATTAGGCCTCATTAAGCAATTTTTGGTTCGCATGGATTTTGAGCTTGCCAGTTAATTGCTGCGTTCTCATTCAAGTCCCCTTTTTCGGCTACGATCGCGCTACAGCTTCATTGCTACGCTTTGCACTGCAGGCACAGCAAAATGTCGGACCTGCACTAGATGCACCAATGCGCACTGCTGAGGTGAGTATTTACTACGAAGCGGAATTCGCTGTGAAGCCGTGGCGTCGGCAATAAAAGAAACCATAGTGGTTAGTGTAGGCAGTAGCATGTAGATTTTCGCCACGCACAAATATTTTTCGCCTTCTCTTCCAACCCAGCTCACTTCGTCGCATCGGGAAATACACGGTGTTTCACGTAACATTTTTTGTTCAAATTCAGCTGAATTATTTAATTAACTAAGACTAATTATGCAACTTTTTATTATTCACTTGAGGGCCACGTGCGTTCCCTTAAGTTGTAGAGAGGGTTAAAAAAGAACCGGTGCAGTTTTTTGCAGCAACGTATGTCCTACGTGGTCCTTTTTCCCGGCAGTTGAAGAAAGCTCGCGAAATATGAAAAAAAAAACAACAACACGTAACTGCGCTCAAGCGCTACCATATTACAGCACTCCCACCGTGTTTTGAAAAAATTAATGAAGCGTGCGCGCTGATCGCGCCCAAGTGAGCGGCCGCCGTTCAGTTCGACGGGCTGCAAAATGGCAAAAATATAAAAAAAGGAGGCTACCTTGAAAGACGCGACTCCACCAATATCTTTCTCCATGACTCCACTGCTTTCTCTTCCTGTTTTGTTTTGCCTATGCGAAGGCTCAATAGGAGCTCTGTCTGAGTTGGCTGTCGATGGCTTGCTTGTCATTTATCGCAGATCACAGCGCGCGCTTTCCATGCTCAAAAAGAATGTGCTGACGCACTTCCAAGATACCGAGTGTGGCTTCGGCCCCAGGACGCGGATGGCAGCGCTACAGCAAGGTAGCGCAAGAGCGCAATCACGTGTTTTTTTTTTTTCATATTTCGCGGGGTTTCTTTAAATGTTGGGAAAATGACCACGTAGAAGATATGTTGCGACAAAAAACTGGATCGGTTGTTTCGTAATCCCCTTTACAACTTAACAAAACGCAAGTGACCATAAAGTGAATATTATTTTTTGCATAATTAATCTAAGATAATTAACTAATTAAGCAAAATTTTATTAACACTCAGAGGAGCGCCACGCACCGGGAAACAATCTTCCTTCCTACGTCCCTTTTGTCGTTTGCGCTAGTTTTTTTTTTTCACAAGATGCAGCACCAACTCGCCCGGCAGCATGCTCTCCTGAATATGTATTTGGTTTCATCCAGCTCCGGTGCGCCACTTTTTTAAAATCCTTGGTTCGAGTTTCGTGGAACGCCCTGTACAAAGCGCTAACCGCATGAGGCGATAATTAGCCGCGACATGCCGCGCGATGGCAGAGCGCGATGGGCTGGCAGACGTCGAACCATTGTCGCTCAGCTTCTCCATGGGTTTGCCGAAAGTTTCGCTCATCGCCCGATAGCAGCCCGCGAGACTAGTCAAGAGCAGGGGGCTTTGTGGGTACGCAACTTCGTATCTGGCGATTTTGCGACTGAAGTTTCGTCGCGGTTTCAGAGAAGCCGCTGCCGGCGCTCGCTTCGGGTCAGCCATATGCAGCAGTATTTCGCAATGGTTCGTCAACAGTCGGCTCGCACTTAACTCCGGGAAATGTAAGTATGCCGTCTTCACTTAAGGAAAAAGAATATTAATTGTGACAATTTAAGTCTAACCCTGAATGCTGCATATTTGCGTAATGTCACCCACACCAAGGATGTGGATGCCGTCTTCGAGCCTGATGGAAACAACAAATTAAAAATGCTTGCTCGAAATTAGCATACGGCTGTCGTATCTAAGGGCAAGAGAATGTTTTCGTGGACCTATTCTGCATGTATTGTATTTCTCATTTGTGCACAGTCATTTGTGCTGCTGCCTAGACACATTGGGCAGTATCTATAAAACATATTCAGAGCCAATTATTCGCTTGCATGAACGTGCCGTCGGTACCACATCATTCGCAAAGGCAACTGCATGTCCCTAGCCGGCCACTCTTTCAACAACTGCACATATTAGCAAACTAAAGATAGCTGAAGTAGAAAACAAACTAATTAGAACTAATGATCCCTTGCCTCTTACAATGCTTATATCACCAGTGAGAAAAACGATAGCCGCTACTAATAACACATTTAACCTACCAGCATGTCGCAACATTTACTACCAAAGGCTCTTAGAATTCAAAGGTGCTCACATATGGAATGGGGTTCCCGATGACATAAAACTCAAACATAATTTTTCAGCGTTATTAAAACGTATTTTTCTTGGCTGCCCGGAATTGTGGAAGTCATTATGTTTGCGTCGGAATTCGTGAATCTTGTAACATTTTTGTCCTTTTTCTACTCAAGTCATTTTTTGTACTATGTTTCTGCCTTTTCTTGATATTTTCAGTACCTTGATTGTAATTTTTAGCGTCTTTTCGTATTTGTTGTTGGAATGTCAGCCATTACTTTTGTGATTATCTTGTATTTGTACCCTTAACTAGCCAATTGGGCTATGCATCCAATCAAGTTTGGGAGTAATAACTCACAAAACGAAAGGTTGGTTGGCTGGTTTATGGGGTAACGTCCCAAAGCGACTCAGGCTATGAGAGAGGCCGTAGTAGAGGGCTCCGGAAATTTCGACCACCTGGGGTTTAACGTGCACTGACATCGCACAGTACACGGGCCTCTGGAATTTCTCCTCCAAAGAAATTCAACCGCCGCGGCCGGGATCGAACCCGCATCTTTCGGGTCAGCAGCCGAGCACCGTAACCACTGAGCCACCGCGGCGGCACAAAACAAAAGGAAAAATCACATTGCGTGGAACATCACACGGTTACCTCTTGAGGCAAACGGTAATCTTCGCACCCTGTTTGCAAGCCATGCTTCGTAGTTTTGCATGCGCCAGTCACTCAGTCAGTTAACTGCAACTGACTTGCAACTGCGGCCACGGAGAGGTTGTCCTTCGATTTCGGGGACTCATCGCTGATTGCTGAGTGGCACGTGAGCGGACTTCGAACTGGGCCTCCTCGCTGCGTTATGGTGTAGTGTCGGCAAAGCTCTACAGATGGCAGCAGTGCCGAGGCGGCGGCGCCGCAAAGCCTCCAGATCAGCTCTTCTCCGCTAACACGTGGCAGTACTGTGGGAAGCTACAGCTGGTTTCGTCAAATCGGAGGTCGAATTCTTGATTGCTGTATTTTTTTGTGAGCTAAAACAACAATGAGGGCGCCTCGCATGTCAGAACTGTCCATGGCTGGCTAGCGCCGTGGCGACTGAGAGGTGGGCTATCACGATTTGCAATGCGGCAAGTACGAGTCATCATGAACCGTTCCTATTTGCGATTAGTTTTGTAAATCCGGCTCTTGAGTCCGTGACGCTGTAGGTGTATCTTACAAAAGCACCTCCACATTGTAGTGAGGTGTTGCAACAGTATCTGATATGTGTAGGCGTTTGTGTTCGACGTACTATCTTGAAAGCAAAGTCGTTGCTTGATGTGAAAAATTTGTGAAGGTCTGAGGGGACGTGCGGGCTCTGTCCGCTGGTAACAATGCCGCCCAACTAGGTAGCGAGGTTGAGTTGCACTAAACGTTTTTCTGAGAATACGGGTCTCCTAACACTTTGATCGCGATAGTACACTGATTTCAGCGTTCTTTGCAAGTGTTGATCAGGATTTGCGGAGATGACAGGAGCAGCAAAAATCCTTTAGTAGCAGTCCAAATGTACTAGCTGCTCACCAAAACCATAAATGATAATGACGATTTTTTACAGCGCAAGGGTATCTGTGGCCAAATAGCCAAATAGCGCCATGTCACCAGGTTGTTTCTCCTACTGAAGGTGGGGGTCAAAGATCCATTTTCCACTCTAAAGAAGCCGAGCGCCAGGCACGGGAAAGCTTGTACCCATTGTTCACCAGTGGGTACCCGGCGGCACTGGGGATCGAACCCCACACCTACGGCATACGAGGCGGATGCTCAAACGACTAGGCCACCTCTGTGGTACAAAACTATGAAGTGAGTAGAACGTCTCTTCGCTGTCAACCTCGCTGCATATCAACCTTTCAGTGTCTAAAGAGGGGATGATTCGAGGGCTGGCCACTGATTCAAGGGAATAAGACGTTCTGATGAACTGGTCGGTACATCTGAATACAAAAAAAAAAATGAAAGCAGGACTCAAAGACGGGAACAGAGATATAGAGACTTAAGTAAGTTCTGGCTTCTGAATTTCGAACTCCGGCTTTATGTTTTGTAGAATATTTGCAAAGCTGTTCTATAGCTAACCTCATGAATAATTATGCCTCGAATTATGAAGGCCTCTTGAGATAAAGGCCTCGCCTTCCAAGTAACGGTGTCCGCGAGCCCTGGCATCACCCGACGAGTGACACATACACAGTCAGCATAAAAGATACCGGTTTATCCCGGACCAAACTAACGCTTCCCAAAGTGAACAGCATAGAACGGCGGCGAAGCAGAGCATGAAGTCGAGGTGCGAGAGCGTAATGCCATGGCTACGGCAAAACTGGCGCTAACTCCTGAGCGCGGCAACGTGGGGCCTGTCGGCCCAGTTAGACACGATCGTCACACTTAGACGCAAAGCTCGATGAACATGCGGCAGCTTCAGAATCCTTCAGGATTAAATTGGCTCTCGAGAGCCTGAGCTATAGGCGAATCAAAGGCAGACGACTGTCTCTGGGTGCAGTATAATGTGACGGGCTTGTGGTTCAAACCTCTCCTCCTGCCGCGGTGTAGGCACCTTGTACTACATAGATCATGAGCTGCGGCTTAAGTTTCCAGTTCCAAAATATAATGGGTATGCTGACAAGAAATCTGTGATTTCCTTTACGAATTACAGGACGATCAGAAGGCAATGGCTATTTCGGACTGCGACGAAAGACAGAGGAGAGACGAGACACACACCGCGTCTCTCCTCTGTCCTTCATCGTTTGACTGGTTCATTTGATCAATTGACCCAGACCGGCACTCTTCGGTCTGCGCTTTGCTGACTCGTATACTGCCTGTAGCATTAGTAGGTTCTGCCGCAACTTGGAGACGTGGACAGCAGCCGTTCATAACAAAGCAAGACTTCACAGAGCGCTTTCGGAAAGAATTATTGCCGCCGGACTACATCATCCGGATAAAAGACTAGCTTTGCACCGGAATGTAAGTCTAAAATGAGGGCCTGCTTGAGTTTCTACGCAGCTTCCAAGAATTACACGAGCGAGCAGATCCTGGAGTACCTGAGGCGGATAGCGTGGCTCATGCCGTACGTACCGGTGCCATCTAAGGTTCCAGCCCTATTTCCGGCGCCGCCAATTCAAGGACTTCGGCGACATGACGATGGAAGCATTCCGCATCGAGGCGTCATTCCTGGCGGAGCTCCAATACAAGCCACCTCCCCCGGTTGAAGCCTCCCTCAGGCCATCTTGTGCGTAGCTCGGATCCTCGGTCGCACACGGCTCGGTGCCCAACTTCCACACAGACTCCCGTCAAGGGACGCACCCGGCTGTCCAAGCCAATTTGCCCCGGATTTGCAGCCGCCTCCTAGGACAAGAGGTCCTTCATGGCACACCAATCGCGCCAAGGGCCAACTTGATATAACTTCGGCCAACTTCCAGCTGTCGCTTTCCTTCAGGCAAGGGCCAACTAATCGTGGTCATGCCGATTGGCTTCCAGTCTGCCTTCGTTGTGGAGGCCATGGCCACTACACGACCCTGTGCCCAGGCACTGGCCATGGGGAAGCCTCCTGCGGTAGCTGCCGACAGCATGGTTGTGTGTCGATTATCAGCGGTTGAACGCGGTGACAGTGCGAGACTCGTATCCCTTTCCGTCAGTCGACTCCGTTATGTATTAACTTGAGTCAGCGAAGCACGAGCCGTCGGGACGTACATACGTACAAGGAAGGCGGAGTGGCACCGTACGAGGATCAAGACAGAAGATGAAAGTGACATCTCCGAAGACGGAATAGCGGTTTGGCGTGAGTGGCTGCTACGCGAGCAGCCAGGTTTTATGCACCGCTTCGAGCCCTTACCTGTGGCGCTTGTTCCATTGTCCCATTCGCATCTCAGCGTGTTTTTGTTCTGCCTCACTGAGGAGTTATCGCCAGTTTTGCCGTAGTCATAGCATTGCTTGTTTGGTTTATGATTAACGTCCCAAAGCGACTCAGGCTATGAGGGACGCCATAGTGAAGGGCTCCGAAAATTTCGACCGCCCGGAGTTCTTTAACGTGCACTGACATCGCACAGTACACGGGCCTCTAGAATTTCGCCTCCATCGAAATTCGGCCGCCGCGGCCGGGTTCGAACCCGTGTCTTTCGGGTCAGCAGCGGAGCGCCATAACCACTAATCCACTGCGGCGGCCTCCATAGCATTGCGCTCTCGAGAGCCTTGACTTGATGCTCTGCTTAGACGCCACGTTCTGTCCTGTGCCCCTTGGGCAGCGTTGGTTTGGTCCGGAATAAACCGGTACCTTTTATGCTGACCATGCGTGTGTCACTCGTAGGACGAGACAAGGGCTCGTTGACCCGTACCTTGGAAGGCGAGGCCTTCGGTAGAAACCTAGCAACGAGCTTAGCTTTGCAGCGGAATACCACATAAACCGAACGACGCTGAAACCACGCAAAGCTACCTTGACAAGGGCAAGTTCCCCTCCCGTGATGTTTGCAGTCTCCTGCTTTCTCTGGGCCAATCTGCCTGGGCCGATGGAATATCGAGTTTTTCTTCTTCCATTCTTCTCCACGTAATCGCCCACTGCGCCGACTAGCAGGTCCCGGCGGTAGCGGAGCGTCGCTTGAGGCTGCAGTGACGAACCGCTAAAGGAATAAAAAATAGAGCATAATTGTCACATTCGTTGGTCGTGCTGCTTTATACTACACGGTAACAGCTCTTTAACGGTTCTGCCTTGTACTCCTAGCAAAAATGACCATGGTAGCAGGGAACTAATACTGGCGCGTGAGGAAAGAACAGGGGGTGGGGGACACTTGTAGGAAATAGAGCAGTACTTCAGCAATCTCGAACCACACAACACGTAGTCTGGCGAGGCTGCACGTCACCCAAGATGTATATCCTCTTCAGTCCTCTGCTGTACTGAGCACGTTATTGATCGGAACGTTACTGCCAACCAAATATACTTCTCAAATCTGGGTGTTCTCATGAACGTGCACAAAGCATCTTGCAGCCGTATAGATCCGACAGTTTCTTCTCTATGACCTTTCTCCATGCTTTATGCTAGAGGACTCCATGCCTCAAACTTCTCGAATAAAAAAAAAGGTCTCCATGCCTTCAGAAACATGCAATAACGTCTCACTAAGCACATTTAATTAAGTATACGAAAGAATGCATACTGAATCAAAGTTAAAATAATCTCATCGTGACGCGCGAGAAACTTGGAAGTTACTCGGCCCCTGGGGGGGCAGGAAGTTGATTTAGACAGAGCAACAAACTTAGAAAGTAGGGGTGTGCGAATATTCGAAATTTTCGAATATATTTCGAATATTATATTTTTAATATTCGTATTCGATTCGAATTCCAAGTATTCGTGTTCTTTCGGATATTCGAGCCGGCGCGAATATTCGTATCTAGCCGAATATTCATTGTGAGCACCGGCGTTCATTTCGGTCCGCATGCCCTATCGACACAGACATAACAACATGGCGGCGCCCAAAGCAATGCACATGGATGAAGGAAAATTTTTCCTTCGAATTTTTCCTTCGAGGAAGGAAAATTTTTCCTTCCTCCAAGGGCCATGTCGTACCTGACTGCGCTGGTGAGCTTTTTATGTGGCTATACCTGCGAAGCTGGTGTGGTCAGAGCTATGCACGAAGTACCTCGCAATACGTGCCAGGTCAGTGCCAAGTGAGATGGCATTTTCTGAGGCTGGAGGAGTCGTTTCAGCTACAAGGGAACTACTTCTGCCTGACCATGTGGAGCAGCTGGTTTTCCTTCACGACAACCTGTTATGTTCATGCCTGCAACGCTCTTTTGTGCTGATGGAAAGCTAGCCTTAATCAATGCTGTGTACTAGCCGTCCTCTCGGATATTTCCACTCTTCTAAGAATAATGTTCGACTCTTCGATACTTTTTGTGCAGCCACACACACCTTTTGTGTTCATTTAATCATCGATAGTTGAACTGTGATGTTCTTGGGTGCTCAAATAAATGCTTTGTAGTGATTAAATGCGTCTGTCCTTGATTATTCGATATTCGGAATCAAGTATTCGTATTCGATTCGTATTCGAAAATTTTGATATTCGAACACCCCTATTAGAAAGCTGTTAAGAGCGCCATTATAGAACGTATTGGAGCACAGAGAGTACCCTCTAACTTCCAGTGGCTCTCTGGGTGCAGAACTAATGGGTTTCTTTTATACACGGTAAAAAAACACCTGCGCATTAAAATGAACACGCGATATTACGAGGACATACAGTGGCACAAAGCTGGCGCCTAAACTTCGTCTGTGTGCGTGACTAGCACATATAAAAAAAGGAAAGGGTGAAAAACAGTGAATTTTGGTTTGAGAAATGAGAAAGTAGCAAAAATTTTGATTATATCAACTTCAATGATGTACAGACGGCAAAAGGCTTGTTTAGAATGGTTGAGCTACAGGTTCTGGACATGTTTCGTGGACCGCACACACGACAAGGCCTGATTCGAAACGGACTCGATGTGAGCATGCGCAGCAATACACTTACGGTATTCCATCGTGTTTTCTTGCGCAGTCGCCCTAGCTTTATCCGCTGCTTTCGCAATCTGGAGCACGCAGCTTGGGTGTTCTAAACAAGTATTTTGCCCTCTATAGCATCGCAACTTGCGAAAAAGCAATGCAGTGCAGTCAGGTTCGGAAACAGGAGGGGTGTTCAAAGAGTTCTGCCTTCTGGGCTGTAGCTGTAGACGATGGAATTGAAAATGTCCCATTCAGTGAAAGCTTCCAACTAACCCTTTCCCGGGAGTGCATAGTTTTAACCGGCGGCGACACACTTTCGCCACATGGCATCGTAGAAGGTTGGAGACGCGGCTGTTCAGGACACCAAAGTTGCCCTGCACCCACCCCTTCGTGGGACGCGAGGGTGCTCCTGCTTTAGGCGTTGTTCGTTCATCTTGGAAAAGAGCCAGAAGTACGATGGCGTCAGGTCCCTGCGCGAGGCATTCCTCCAACAGCTGCCCTCATTCTTCTATACGAAGGCATTACGCGAGTGCATTGCCCTTGAGGGGGGTTCAACGTCAACCCAAACGCGAACACAACAGCATAAAATTACTTGCTGCTACGGAAGATATATAGAGAGGTCCGGTCCATCGAAGTTATTCAGTTTCCCTCAGCTAAGATTTCCCCATTGTACGGTTCCCGTTCCAATATTTTTCACGCTGACAACGCATGAAGAAGTGATGCTCTCCTCGGAAAGTGGGAATTCCCAACTTCCATTTGAATGTAGGGTCTTCCAGATGCATCGCTTAGAAGACCCGTGACCACTCTGCACACTTTAGGCAAGAAGCGGAGCACAATTCACGACTGTCGGTGCAAAATACATCACTGTCGTGCGCGCCGTGAAAGGCAATACAAATCTGAACCGAAGCCATCTCGTGCACCTTATTGACACAGCCAATCTCGGTCTTCGTCGCCAGTAGGGAAGCGGGCGCATCCAGAACTTCACCGGTCGATCATCATAATTGGCGAACGACGCGCTTCGCTGGCGTTGAGTCGCCCGCGCTTTTCGTTTTCCAGCATGCTCGAATGCTTTAGCTTGTCTTTCTAGCATCTTTGCGTTTCTTCGAGGCCTGTGTATTCTGTCTTTTCTTCACTTGGTTCATTTGTTTGCATCTTTATTTATTTTTATTTATTTGCAGATACTGCAGGATATATATATATATATATATATATATATATATATATATATATATATATATATATATATATATATATATATATATACTAAAAAATGCTAATTCATACATAATAAGCATAAGACAACATATGACAAGCATATGAAAAGCTTTTTTGCCCTCTGGCCCAAACATGGTTCCTGCAAATACTGAAAACACAACCGTACTCTAAAGGTGTTATTCACGTATTGCCATGGTCTACAGCTCTGTTCGAATAGCCGTGTTCTTGCCAAGTACGATGTGCGGCGCGCTGTTGTGAACAGCCGCATCCAGGTGGCAGGTGTCGGGGCGCACCTGTCATGGCGCACATGGGTAGCGTGACGCAGACATCTTGCTGGATGATTGTATTTTACCGTTTGAATCACCGCGGTGACTGGAGTCACCTTGCCTAGTAAATTCACACGTCAAATTAGTCAACGCTCGTGTCCACATATCCTTGTAGACAAGAGAAATCTAACATTTGTCCTATCCTGAGTCATCACTGCGTCGAGTGGATGAAGTGCTCAGTTCTAACATATCCTAGGCTATTTCTGTCAGAGATCAAAGCTGTTTACAACGCATTTATTTCGTACTTTCCTTTTGCCTTTCATTCCTATTTGGGTTCTTTGACATAAACTATTTCCTTCCTCTCTTCTAGATATATATGTATTCTTTTACTTTCTGTGACTTTCCGTGCAATTTTGCCATTCTGCTTCTCCCTAAAAAAAAGATAACTTTATGCTTACGGAAGCTAGTCGCCCGTCGTGCGAAAGAAACCGTCCCGTAGAGGGCACGGTTGAGAGAATCGTGAAAAAATTGCTCGGTTACGACAGCTTCGCCGTCAATGATTTCTTGTAGAAAATTTACCCTCCCGGGTAGGTCAGTGGCTATGACGTTCGGCTGCTTTCGAATGGGGGAAATTCAAAAAGACGCCCTTGTACTGTGCGGTGTCAGTAGATACGAAAGAACCCCACGTGGTTGAAAACAATCTGGAGAAGGCTCCACTGCGTGATGCCTTGTGCAGCCCTTGTGCAGCTTCGGAACGTAAAACGGCACACATCATGACAGGAATTTTTTTTTCAGGAGCGCGTTACTCAGTTGGGCAATGTCTCGTTACCACCGTAATATATATGAAAATTTTTCGCTAGAGGATCGCCGGGAGAATCAATGAAAAACAACAGAAGATAAGGCGAAACACCCTTCGTAGCTACTGAACCATTTCCGTACATGCGCCGCGCGTACGTTATTATTAGAATACGAAGTCCCTCTGATATGGAAAACATACTGAAATCGTGTGCTTTACGTACGTTTCCCTGTGGTTTTCACATGACGCACATGACGTCAGATGGCGCCCGTATGTATCCCCATCTTTCCGTAAGTGCTGTTCGAGTAGTTATTATCAATTTCACGCGCTCCGCATAATATCTGTACAAGCCATTGAAACGGCAGGTTGCTATTAAGCATAGGTTTCGGGATCTGGTTCACCACTATGAGGCAAAGCGTGAAATTCTGCCACCTAGGGCAAATCATAAAACTTTTTATTCATATATCTCAGAGAACATTTATTTTGGTAAATACGAAAATTTTTCTATTCGAAAACATCCATGACCCGAAGCATACAATCTGACTCTAGCGCACGGCGTGTAAAAATGGAAAACGAATCAAATTGCTATTTTCTCTAAGTTCTATAATTTAGCTAAGGAAACCACCGACCTTGGATTTCTACATCTAACATTGCACCTAAGTCGCAAGTCACCTCAAATGTGTGTTCGAACGTCCTTACATTTGTTAAGATAAAACTTAACAAAGCACTCCAAAAAGTTATTGCATGGTGTGATGCCTGGCACATGCCGATTAACTTCCAAAAAATGGTATACGTGAGAATCACACCCCCCAAAAAATCCCCTTATATTCCATTATTTTTGTGCTAATGAAATTCTTTCCGAAGTTTCGCACTACAAATATATAGGATTTCGGCTCACTATTCACCTTGACTGGAATAAACACCTTATGCAAAATTGCTGCCATCTATCGGAGAAAAGAAGAACCAGTGGAAAGCCGCCATGTTGGAGGATGACTGAAGCTCATTCCGCCTCTGCTCTATGGATTTAGGCGTGCCCCGCGTTAGCTTCCTTACTGCTGTGCTGGCTCGAAAATCTCATTTCCTGTCACTTGAGCCTGTAAACATGACTGAATGGTCAGTCGACCTGTTTTTGCTGCCCAAGTTTCCAAGTGACTTCACAGACGCTTACTACGCGTCCAAAACACTTTCCGAACGCCACCGGGTACGGAGCTACAAGTTTTTCACGGTGTCCTACGTCAGTTTACCGACGCTGAACACCAAGAAATGTACAAAGCAAGTGTAATTTTCGTTTACGGCTACAAATGTGCGCATTTCCGTCTAGTTTGAGACAGTTTTTTATTTGCTTCGATACTTTTTGCGAACGGGCGTGCCGCTTGAATTGCTGTTGTGGTAACATTTTCTGTGTGTTGCGTCGGCGCCGAAAGCAAACGATAGTAAACCTCACATGCTGGTAGTGTCGAAAAAAGTGGCCTCTCAACATCCGACGCTTTTCATTTTCCTTGAAAAGTTTGTACAGGATTTGTTTGTTTACCCTAGTGCCCTAGACAGAAAAAGGAAACGCTTTATTATTATTACCGGGCACATACACGCCTAGGTTCCCGCACGACCCCACTACACAAGTGTTTACCATTCTTGGTCTATCGCTGTTAAAAACAGGTAGCCCGTGAATGCAGCAGTGTCTACGGTTTTACCATGACGAGCAAGCAGTTGTGCACTGAGATTTTTGGAGGATTGTACACGCGTTATGCATTCCTGCTACTAGTTGGAACTATGGTACCTCTTGAGCGGCTTCACTTACGGTAATTTTTTTTTTTTTTTTTACACAACACACGGCTTCGTGCAAACCGGCCGGTTAAGTGAAATCGCTACATGCATACAAGCCGTCGGTCCACAAAATAGGCACCTTTCCCTGGTCTAACAGAAACGATTGACTGACTTGCAGAGCGCAAACGCTCCGTGTCACGGGCACTTGACCCTTGCTAGTGTTTCCGTCGGAACAAATATTCGCACTAAAAACTAACGCGTGTAACCGCTGCGGCGGATAACGCTACGAGCGACGGTTCCCACAAAGCGCGAAACGTACCACTGAACAGCTGATCACGATTACTCTCTTGCGAGGCCGATAATCGCAGCCCTTCACGGGCAACCGCAGGAGAAAAAAAAGCATTTGTGTGATATTTTCTTCGTGCCTACAAAGCTTATTTCTAATTTCATTTGCTACATGGTGATAACGAAATGTGTTGCGCGATGTCTCGACATGTAGCGACGGTTCTGCAACATTTGTGCCGCGGATGTCGGGGATCGCAGTCCAAAAATAGAAATGCGCTCAAATCAAGCCCTCTTGCCATTTCTCCCTGGGCGTCTTTGTGACTCTTGTGCGTACAGCAAGGCACTAAGCAATATGTGGGCATACTGAGGACGGTCAAACTCGAGCGCGCGCGACGAGCGTGCACCAGCACGTGCTGTGAATCCGGCGGCTATCCTCCAACATGGCGGATCGCGCGCGGCGACCGCTAGATGGCAGTGCATTTCGCATAAGGTCTATAAGCTGTAAACTTTTTTTCTTAGGCGTGTATTAAAACTGCCTACTCTTCAATTTCGGTTTCTAGCTTACAAAGCGGCTGTCCTTCCAAATAAATTGAAAAAGTACAAAAGAAAGCAGTTCGCTTTGTTTAAAATAGCTATGGACGTTCATCAGCAAGTACCTGTTAAATAGGGCTGGTCTAATAGCTATAACCGAAAGGAATCGCATTTCTAGACTGAAATTCTTGTATCAATTAGTCAAAGGTAATTTTAAGATTAGCATTGATGGATTAATGTCTTTCTCTTCAGGTTGCACTACAAGACAACGTCACAATCTCACAGTCACCCCTTTTTGACAGCCCAATAACTGCTTTAAATATTTTTTTCGATGACAGTAATGGAGTGTAATCGGCTTACTAACAACTAAGTTATACAGCAATCTCTGACATCATTCGTCGAAAGCCTGAGCGTTAATTAATTACTATTTTCGGTTGTATTCTGCTCCTGACGCCCGCCTTGTCCTGAATATATAAATATTGTCGACTTGATGCTCTTTGTGATAAGTATTAATTTATTCGGTCGAGATTTGATATGTTCATCTTAGTTTTCCATCAGAACTGCTCTGTTGCAGTCATTCATTGATTTTTTTCTTCTTCCGCTTTGCTCATTCGTTTTGTTTATGTATTAATCATATGTAGCCTTTGTAGTCTTTACTGAATATTGTACTTGTATTTTTATTTCTGTGTGCTCACCCTGCCAGAATTCCTTCCTGGGATTGCAGTATCAATTAATAAATAAATAAAATACAGGAGTGCCAGCTTCGGTGCT
Organism: Amblyomma mixtum; assembly: GCF_055824585.1. Lineage (NCBI taxonomy): Eukaryota > Metazoa > Arthropoda > Arachnida > Ixodida > Ixodidae > Amblyomma > Amblyomma mixtum. Next base: position 31,452,035 of record NC_143014.1, read on the forward strand.
TCTCCCAAGCGGTACTTTCCCCTGTAAATTCGCACCCACAAAAGTATGTCACCTGCGGCCAACCTCCGACCTCGCCTGTTGTTGACACTAGAGTTGGAGACGATGAGAGGGAAGGCGCCATTAAAAAAAAAAAGGAAAACGCAGTAGCTTCATGGAGTCGTGATCTCCTAACCGCGGCAGATTCGCGTCGGAAAGAAAAAAAAAACAAAACAAAAGGGCGTAAAGTTTAAGGGGCCGAGAGTGACCTCGCCGGGCCAGCGGCGATCGATCGCAGCGCTTTCGTTTTAGAAACCGCGACCGAATCTCGGTATTGGCTCCGCTTCCGTCCAGCGACGCCTTGCCGCAGAATGTCGAGTGCCACTTACGCGGTGCCACCAAATGAGCCGCGCGTCTTCCCGCGTGTCTGCCTCTTCCCTTGGCTGCTCCCCCTGCTCCTTTTATCTGGCTACCTTTCAGTTTTCCCCCTGTTCGCGGAATTCGCGTCGCCTATTCGTTACGACTGTCACCCAGGCGGCCGTTTTTAATCAAGAGCCCGATATGGCGACAAGCGAGCGCTCTCGCGTGCGCGGCGTGCGGCTTTTCCAGCCGCTTTCGGCCGCCAGTCTTCTTCCTTCTGCCGCGCCGCCGTGTTCTCTCGCCAGACTAGTTTCGCCGCATTTGAAACGGGAAGAGAGAGGGGAAGAAAAGAAAGAAAGCCAACCAAAAAGTTTCAAAGCGAGTAATGAGAACCGAAAACCAGAAACCCATAATACGACTGCCATTCATGCTCATTTGCTTTGCATCGTCCCTTTCTCTTTCCCTGTCACTGCTTATTTTCCTGGCACGCGAGGCTCGCTTTTATTTAATTTCACACCGCGTGCCAGTAAATCTGCGCAGCGCTGCGAAAGCTCGAGCTCTCGCGAGTGGGCGATGGAACAGTCGGCAAACGATCTTTTTCGCGTGTTTGCTTCGGCGCTAAATCACAGACGTCGGGCGCTAAAATAGCTTCTACCCGAGTTTTCTTTTCCTTTTTTTTAGGCGCTGCACGCAACCAAAGGAAAGACCCCGGTATCTAGAGCGTTCTTACGCGGGACCTGGCAGAATTGCTCTTGCTTTGTGGGTTCTCGCACTGGGCCGACCGAGCACGTCTCAAGCCCTCGACATAGTGCACGCAACTGCCCAGGATACGCCCAGCGGCGCGGTGAGCGTCTTGTAGCGAGTGTAGCGAAGACGCGTCGGCGAAACGGAGCGCTTTATAGTGGCCACGCACCAGACGTGTGAGTGTAGTGGAGTTCGGCTGCTACGCTCAAGCAGCGCGCTCGCAGCCAGAAAGATGCCGCCCCATCTGCTCTCTTTTATTACTTATATCTTACCTTTAGTGACCCTTGAACGAATGGCAAGTAAACAGCGGCGGGCCGCGAAATGCGAGAAGAACGCACTACGCAAGATCGGCGAATGGCAGAGACGGAGAGAGATGGGACGTGCAGTTGCGCGGCCACGGTTTGGAGAAGAAAAAAATAATGGCTGCAAACGTTGAAGAGAAGCGAATTCACCCGGTTACCACTTGCGCTAAAGGTAGAAAGCGTCGGTAGCAAATAAATTAATAAATGCGTCGCCTGGCAAAAAATACTTAAACAGCACGTGCATGCATGCGTTGAAAAAACACAAGCTTGTCTGAAACTAAGTTCCCGCTCTCACTAATGCTGCGGGAGAATCGTTCTTTTTATTTGTTCATTTTCTTCCCCTCAGAGGATAACCTGGGAGCGGTCCCTCGAGGCTCGGTAAAAGCCTGACTGACAGCCGCTCCCACGCACAATGGCAAAAGTGGCCGAAGTTGGGCGCGCTGTCGGGAAGGTGGCGGCAACGCGCGCAGCGCCTGACAGGGTTTGACCTTCGAGAGAATAATGAAGCTGCAGGGTACGGACGTCGCGAGGCGGCATGCTTTCCTATTTCCGCTGCAGTGGGAATCATTTCGGGAGGGTGACAGGGGCACGTCGCGAAGTTGCCGCTGGTGCGAAACCGCGTGTAGTATATAACTCTTCCTCTCGCTCTGTCTTTCTCTCTTTATATAACTGTATTTCCGCATTGACTCACGCGCGGACACAAATGACAAAGCGAGTCTCCCGCTAAGCTAAATAACGACAGAAGTTTGCAGCCATTAGCGCCGCGGAAGCGCGCAGCAGAGCGGTTTGTGTCGCTAAAGCCCGCAAGCTTCGCTTTGTGCTCGTTTAAACAAGCCCGAGATTGAAGGTTAGAAAAATAGAGCGCCGCATGCGGGGAGCAAACTTCATCCGTGTGTCGCCGGCAGTTCTGCTCCAACTGAGCGGTGGCCACGGTTTTTGGCAACGTTTTCCGAGGTACAGTCGTACGAAGTGACCCAAACCGTAAGGCGGCGCATAAGTACCCAGCAATAAGCTATACCGGACCGAGGAGAAAAAGTGCTAATACTGCGGTAGCTCAGCCCCTGTGTGCGAGACGAAATTGAGCGGAACAGGTGCACCTTACGGTTCGGGGCCGTTGTTGCGAGCTGCGAGGAAATGTTTTGTTGCTTTATGTTTTTATTAAAGCGTTAGTATTAAAGCGGTTGTGTGAACGAAAACCTGACGTTTGTCACACAGAGCGTGTAGAGTGAACAGAAAAAAAAAAACCATAATTAGAGCCTCGGGCGGGATTCGAACCCTCGGCGGCGAAAACAGACCAGCTGCGCTTTTCGCTGCTCTAGAGCACTCCTCCATCGCCGCACTTAGTTTCAGTTTCTTTTTTTTTTATTTCTTTATTTCGCAAAACAAGATACGCACTGCATCAATCGGAAAACTGAGTCGGTTTGTAGACAACTGGTCTGACTATAAATGATTCAAGTTTGTCAATTTCTCCAGTGCAGTTATTTGGTACCCATGGCCAAGTTTTTAAAACCTCTACGATTTCACGAGCAGAAACACCAAAATACTGGCGGCATGCCGAAAGCCATTCTTCGTTTCTACACGCTGTGTAAATCCAATAGCATTCGCATACCATACCGTACACCACCATCATTCTCGACTGCCAAAAAACGAATTCCAAGGAGATCTAAAGGGAAATATTTCATCAGAGTTCGCTGTAAAACATTCAAAAAGAAAATCCCATCCCAACAATCTATAAACACATGTTCAACAGTCTCCGGCTTTCTGCACGAAAGACAACCGACACTACATGGTACCATAATTCGCTTTTCCGTCATCTATGTCTTTAAGGGAGAACCCCGACGTGCAGTTCAAAAGAAAGTTTTCACAGCGGGCTGTTCAGCCATTCATTTTACACGTTTCAGTACATTTTGCCTCGGTCTAAAAGAGTACAATGACCGGCACACAGGAACAGGCAAGGCTACTTCAGCAAGTCGCCAGGCCATGACGGGCTCAATGCATCATTGTACAAAATGTTTAAACATAAGAAAGTTCATTGGTCATGTCAGGTTTTTACTGAACCATATGATCGCGACATGCTCCCCACATATTTTGCGTGCTCGCGCACGACACTTATACCAGAGACCGATTATAGTATAAAGCTGAAACAAATCTCGGGTTACCGTCCAATAAGCTTGACAAATGTAGACTACAAAACACTTGTGAAAATACTGGCTAGGAGGTTACGAACCGTGATCAAAGATATTGTTGGTCCTCATCAGACATGCGGCATAAAAGGTCGATCTGCTGTTACAAACATTCAAGTGGTTCGGAGCATACTTGAGTGCTGTGGTTGTATGAGTGGTGTTCCAGCCGTATTCCAGATTGATCTGGAGAATGCATTTGACCAGGCCTCACATGAATTTATATTTGCAGTATTAGAGCACGTAAATGTTGGCTCGGTCCTTTCGGAAGGCGTGCGCATGGCGTACAAGATGTGCTGCATGTGCAATACTAGGCTAATCGTGAACAAAGTACTTACTGAGAGGATTCCGGTTCAACGCTCAGTGCGGTAAGGGTGTCCACTGGAGCCATTTCTCTTCGGTGTACACATCGAATTCTTATGCAGGAGTGTTCTCGCAAATAATTAAATTTGTTGGTTTGTGTTGCAGTCATGTGAAGTACGAGTGTTATCGTATGCCAATGATATAGCCATATTCTCTTTAGACAAGGAAAGCGTAAGTGAGGCCAAACAGTAAACACGCTCAGAAATTTTGTAAGGTCAGTGGAAGTTCTGTCAATCGGCAAAAATGTGTAGGGTTGTGGCATGGGGTCTGGGAAACAAAACCTCGGGTATTTGAGAATATGGCTTCGTTGTCGACTCCAACAAAGTATCTCAGCCAGGGGAGTTGAGGAACAAAGGCGAAAAATGGGGGGAGGCAAAACAAATGTCTGTTTGCTCGTACAACCACATGCAATTTTTTTTTTTTTTTTGTCAGCACAGTGTGGTATGTACTGCAGGTTTTGTACTGTCCCGGGGTGAATGTACAAACTTGAATGTACAAACTTAAAAAAAAGTGAACTTGTACCTGTTATCTATTCAGATATGATTTTTTTTCCTTGAAAGTGTAACATGCTTTCACTGTTTCTATTATTCATTGCATGTTGCTTACCTTCCATTTTAAGTGTATGTATATACTTTATGTAGTTTTCTTACCCCGTGTTGCTCGAGTGTTTTGTGTTTTTAGAAAGGGGACTGACACTTAGTCAGGCATTCGTTGCCTTTTTTCAGCCTCCTCGACAGACTTTGTATTTCTGTCCAAAATAAACATTCATTCATTCATTCATTCATTCATTCATTCATTCATTCATTCATTCATTCATTCATTCATTCATTCATTCATTCATTCATTCATTCATTCATTCATTCATTCATTCATTCATTCATTCATTCATTCATTCAAAAGCTACGTAGGATCTTTACAGTGTTTATCGGGCCTTCATCTTATGAGGAGACGAGTCGAACGAATCTTCTCCGCCGCGTGCACTCTGGTGGCATTT